>NW_027591323.1:47500-95375 GCF_964213995.1 Mustelus asterias | reverse complement strand
CCGGAGCTCCCTCCCTAACAGCACTGTAGGTGTACCTACCCCACACACGGGACTGACTGATGTCCAATAACAATCCTGGAATTCCCTCCCTAACAGCACTGTGGGTGTACCTACCCCACACGGGCACTGCGGCGGGTTCACCCACCACCTTCTCGAGGGGCAATTAGGGATGGGGGATAAACACTGGCGCCCGGCCAGCGACGCCCCACAACCAGTGAAAGAATTTTTTTAAAGGTGTCGAGTAACTTACGATGAATTCTTCGTCCAGTTTTTGCTGGAGTTCCGCTATCTTTTTCTCGAATTCATTCTTCTGCTGAGACAGAGTCCCGAGGTCAGGCGATAATTCAGCGTACTAAAGAAATTGAGAGCATTAAAGTTTATTTATTAGTGTCACAAATCGGCTTACATTAACACCGCAATGAAGTCACTGTGAAAATCCCCCAGTCGCCACACTCCGGTGCCTGTTCGGGTTACACTGAGGGAGAATTTAGCACGGCCAATCCACCCTAACCATCACGTCTTTCGGACTGTGGGAGGAAACCGGAGCGCCCGGAGGAAACCCATGCAGACACGGGGAGAACGTGCAGACTCCACACAGACAGTGACCCGAGCCGGGAATCGAACCCGGGTCCCTGGCGCTGTGAGGCAGCAGAGCTAACCCACCGTGCCACTGCAAAACTGCGATGGGCTGGGAGAAACAAAGCCAAGTCTTATTGTTTTGCAATTGAGAAACGTAGAAAGCAGGGACCAATATGGCAATATCAGAGAGGCCCGTATATCTCGTGTTTCGAAGAATGGGAGCCAATGCAACACATGGAAGTGCGAGTGGTTGGGGTCTGGAAGGCACTATCTGGAAGCGTGGTGGAGGCAGGTTCAGTTGAGACATTCGATAATTAGATGGGATTTTCCAGCATTGTTCTGTTTTTCTTTCAGATTCCAGCATCTGCAGTATTTTGCCTTTACACTAGATGATTACTATTGAGCACAGTGATGTAAACTTGTTCTATGTGGCCACACAGAGGTCGAACGATCAGACATCAACTACAGTCCAGGATGAGTGGGCAAGGCTGCTCCTTACCTTAGCGTCTTGAAATTTGTCAAACACCAGGTTCGCTTTCTTCCGCAAGAAACTCTCAGTTTCTATACTCCTGTTGGGGAACATCAGTGTTAACGAAGTTATGTTTAACTAATAACCCAACCACAAACCTCACCAGACTCACTCCCCCGTGGGAGCGAGTGCCACATTCTTCCCCCACTCCCCCGTGGGAGCAAGTCCCACATTCTCCCCCACTCAGCCCGTGGGAGCAAGTCCCACATTCTCCCCCACTCCCCCCATGGGAGCGAGTCCCACATTCTCCCCCCACTCCCCCCGTGGGAGCAAGTCCCACATTCTCCCCCACTCCCCCCATGGGAGCGAGTCCCACATTCTCCCCCCACTCCCCCCGTGGGAGCAAGTCCCACATTCTCCTCCACTCCCCTCCGTGGGAGCGAGTCCCACATTCTCCTCCACTCCCCCCGTGGGAGCGAGTCCCACATTCTCCCCCACTCCCCCCGTGGGAGCGAGTCCCACATTCTCCCCCACTCCCCCCGTGGGAGCGAGTCCCACATTCTACCCCACTCCCCCCATGGGAGCGACTCCCACATTCTACCCCACTCCCCCGTGGGAGCGAGTCCCACATTCTCCCCCACTCCCCCCGTGGGAGTGAGTCCCACATTCTCCCCCCACTCTCCCCAGTGGGAGTGAGTCCCACATTCTCCCCCCACTCCCCCCCGTGGGAGCGAGTCCCACATTCTCCCCCACTCCCCCCGTGGGAGCGAGTCCCACATTCTACCCCACTCCCCCCGTGGAGCGACTCCCACATTCTACCCCACTCCCCCGTGGGAGCGAGTCCCACATTCTCCCCCACTCCCCCCGTGGGAGCGAGTCCCACATTCTCCCCCCACTCCCCCCAGTGGGAGTGAGTCCCACATTCTCCCCCCACTCCCCCCCGTGGGAGCGAGTCCCACATTCTCCCCCACTCCCCCTTGGGAGCGAGTCCCACATTCTCCCCCCACTCCCCCCGTGGGAGCCAGTCCCACATTCTCCCCCCACTCCCCCAGTGGGAGCGAGTCCCACATTCTCCCCCCACTCCCCGCCGGTGGGAGCGAGTCCCACATTCTCCCCCACTCCCCCCGTGGGAGCCAGTCCCACATTCTCCCCTATTCCCCCCGTGTGGGAGCGAGTCCCACATTCTCCTCCCACTTCCCGTGGGAGCAAGTCCCACATTCTCCCCCCCACTCCCTCGTGTGGGAGCGAGTCCCACATTCTCCCCCACTCCCCATGGGAGCGAGTCCCACATTCTCCCCCACTCCCCATGGGAGCGAGTCCCACACTCTCCCACTCTCCTGTGGGAGCGAGTCTCACATTCTCCCCCACTCCCCATGGGAGCGAGTCCACACTCTCCCGTGGGAGCGAGTCCCACATTCTCCCCCACTCCCCAAGGGAACGAGTCCCACATTCTCCCCCACTCCCCATGGGAACGAGTCCCACATTCTCTCCCACTCCCCCGGGAATGAGTCCCACATTCTCCCCAGTCTCCGGATAGACGTTTCTCCCGAATTGAATTTGTTAGTGACTATCTTATGTAGCAGCGTCCTGTTCTGGTCTCTCCCTCACACAAGGGGAACATTTCCCCATGTCTACTCTCTGAAAACCTTCCATATTAATAAAGAGTGCCCCAGCCTCCTCTTTCCAAGGGGATATAGAAGACGCAGCGTGTTCACCAATAAGCACAGGATCACAGTTCAGGTGTTGCGCACTCACCCTTCCTTCAGTATCTTGAAGATCAGCTGTTTTGTAAGCTCGTCGCTGGCAGCTGAGACTTCTTGCTGATCCTTCAAAAGGTCAGGGGTAGATTTTAGCTGTCAACACAACGCAACATGAATAGGCACTTCAGGCAATACAAGCCTGCACAACTTCACTTGGGGCCTGGATGAGGGAGGCTCCCCACAACAATCTCCTATCAGAGTAGGTCAGAGGCTGGGAATCCGGCGGTGAGTAACTCACCTCCTGACTCCCCCAAAGCCGGTCCACCATCTACACGGCACAAGTCAGGAGTGTGATGGAACACTCTCCACTTGCCTGGATGAGTGCGGCTCCAACAACACTCTCCACTTGCCTGGATGAGTGTGGCTCCAACAACAATCTCCACTTGCCTGGATGAATGTGGCTCCCAACAACATTCGAGAAGCTCGACACCATCCAGGACAAAGCAGCCCCACTCGATCGACACGCTGACCACAAACACTCACTCCCTCCACCACCGACGCAGCCATGTGTACCATCTACAAGATGCACCGCAGCGACTCACCAAGGCTCCTTCAACAGCACCTTCCAAACCCACCACCTCTACCATCTAGAAGGACAAGGGGGGGGCAGCAGACACATGGGGAACACCCACCGCCTGCAAGTTCCCCCTCCGAGCCACTCACCATCCCGACTGGGAAATATATCGGCCGTTCCTTCACTGTGGCTGGTGTCAAAATCCCTCCCTAACAGCGCTGTGGGTGTACCTACCCCATACGAGGACTGACTGATGTCCAATAACAATCCCGGAATTCCCTCCCTAACAGCACTGTGGGTGTACCTACCCCACACACAGGGACTGACTGATGTCCAATAACAATCCTGGAACTCCCTCCCTAACAGCACTGTGGGTGTACCTACCCGACACACAGGGACTGACTGATGTCCAATAACAAGCCTGGAACTCCCTCCCTAACAGCATTGTGGGTGTACCTACCCCACACACGGGGACTGACTGATATCCAATAACAATCCTGGAACTCCCTCCCTAACAGCGCTGTGGGTGTACCTACCCCACACACGGGGACTGACTGATGTCCAATAACAATCCTGGAACTCCCTCCCTAACAGCGTTGTAGGTGTACCTACACCACACGGGGACTGCAGC
The DNA here is from genome assembly GCF_964213995.1 of Mustelus asterias. Classification (NCBI taxonomy): domain Eukaryota; kingdom Metazoa; phylum Chordata; class Chondrichthyes; order Carcharhiniformes; family Triakidae; genus Mustelus; species Mustelus asterias. The sequence continues at coordinate 91,422 of NW_027591323.1, read as the reverse complement.
GGGTTCAAGATGGCGGCTCACCCACCACCTTCTCCAGGGGCGATTGGGGATGGGTAATAAATGCTGGGTCTGGTCAGCAACACCCACATCTCCGTGAAGGAATAAAAATAGCGGCATACAAGGTGAACTACACAGACTCTGAAAGCAGTGATTAGCGATGGAAAGGGATAGGTATATACCGAAGGGCAGGAGTTATAGCTGGGGGAAAGGAAATTATGATGCGATTAGGCGAGATTTAGGATGCATAGGTTGGGGAAGGAAACTGCAGGGGATGGGCACAGTTGAAATGTGGAGCTTTTTCAAGGAACAGCTACTGCGTGTCCTTGATAAGTATGTACCTGTCAGGCAGGGAGGAAGTGGTCGAGCGAGGGAACCGTGGTTTACTAAAGAAGTTGAATCTCTTGTGACGAGGAAGAAGGAGACTTATGTAAAGATGAGACGTGAAGGCTCAGTTAGGGCGCTTGAGAGTTACAAGTTAGCCAGGAAGGACCTAAAGAGAGAGTTAAGAAGAGCCAGGAGGGGACATGAGACGTCTTTGGCAGGTAGGATCAAGGAAAACCCGAAAGAATGACGAGGGTAAGATTAGGGCCAGTCAAGGACAGTAGTGGGAAGTTGTGCGTGGAGTCAGAAGAGATAGGAGAGGCACTAAATGAATATTTTTCGTCAGTATTCACGCAGGAAAAAGACAATGTTGTCGAGGAGAATACTGAGATACAGGCTATTGGACTAGACGGGATTGAGGTTAATAAGGAGGAGGTGTTAGCAATTCTGGAAAGTGTGAAAATAGATAAGTCCCCTGCGTCGGATGGGATTTACCCTAGGATTCTCTGGGAGGCTAGGGAGGAGATTGCAGAGCCTTTGGCTTTGATCTTTATGTCGTCATTGTCTACAGGAATAGTGCCAGAAGACTGGAGGATAGCAAATGTTGTCCCCTTGTTCAAGAAGAGTAGAGACAACCCTGGTAATTATAGACCAGTGAGCCTTATTTCTGTTGTGGGCAAAGTTTTGGAAAGGATTATAAGAGATAGGATTTATAATCATCTAGAAAGGAACAATTTGATTAGGGACAGTCAGCACGGTTTTGTGAAGGGTAGGTCGTGCCTCACAAACCTTATTGAGTTCTTTGAGAAGGTGACCAAAGAGGTGGATGAGGGTAAAGCAGTTGATGTAGTGTATATGGATTTCAGTAAAGCGTTTGATAAGGTTCCCCATGGTAAGCTATTGCAGAAAATACGGAAGCATGGGATTGAAGGTGATTTTGCGGTTTGGATCAGAAATCGGCTAGCTGTAAGAAGACAGAAGGTGGTGGTTGATGGGAAATGTTCATCCTGGAGTTCAGTTACTAGTGGAGTACCGCAAGGATCTGTTTTGGGGCCACTGCTGTTTGTCATTTTTATAAATGGCCTGGATGAGGGCGTAGAAGGATGGGTTAGTAAATTTGCGGATGACACTAAAGTCGGTGGAGTTGTGGACAGTGCGGAAGGTTGTTGCAGGTTACAGAGGGACATAGATAAGCTGCAGAGCTGGGCTGAGAGGTGGCAAATGGAGTTTAATGCGGAAAAGTGTGAGGTGATTCACTTTGGAAGGAGTAACAGGATTACAGAGTACTGGGCTAATGGTAAGATACTTGGTAGTGTGGATGAGCAGAGATCTCTGTGTCCATGTGCATAGATCCCTGAAAGTTGGCACCCAGGTTGATAGGGTTGTTAAGAAGGCGTACGGTGTGTTAGCTTTTATTGGTAGAGATTGAGTTTCGGAGCCAGGAGGTGATGCAGCTGTACAAAACTCTGGTGCGGCCGCACTTGGAGTATTGCGTACAGTTCTGGTGGCCGCATTATAGGAAAGATGTGGAAGCATTGGAAAGGGCGCAGAGGAGATTTATTAGGATGTTGCCTGGTATGGTGGGAAGGTCTTATGAGGAAAGGCTGAGGGACTTGAGGTTGTTTTCGTTAGAGAGAAGAAGGTTAAGAGGTGACTTAATTGAGGCATACAAGATGATCAAAGGATTAGATAGGGTGGATAGTGAGAGCCTTTTTCCTCGGATGGTGATGGCTAGCACGAGGGGACATAGCTTTAAATTGAGGGGTGATAGATATAGGACAGATGTTAGAGGTAGGTTCTTCACTCAGAGAGTAGTAAGGGCGTGGAATGCCCTGCCTGCAGCAGTAGTGGACTCGCCAACATTAAGGGCATTTAAATGGTAATTGGGTAAACATATGGATGATATTGGAATAGTGTAGGTTAGAGGGGCTTTAGATTGGTTTCACAGGTCGGCGCAACATCGAGGGCCGAAGGGCCTGTACTGCGCTGTAATGTTCTAATCCACAGCAAAGTAATAATGCTGTAGAAGTCTTTCCCATTTAACACAGGTCACCTCAAATGATCAAAGCCACGCCAGCATTTATAGACATTGGCTGCCATTCTCCGGCCATTCATGCCGGCGGGACTCTCTGGTCTCGCCAGTGGCACAACCCCTGCCGCTGGTTTCCGGGGGTGTGTGTGTGTGTGTGTGTGTGTGTGTGTGTGTGTGTGTGTGTGTGTGTGTGTGTGTGTGTGTGTGTGTGTGTGTGTGGTGGTGGCTACAGTGGAAAAGTAAAATAAAGTTTATTTATTAGTCACAAGTAAGGCTTACATTACTGTGAAAACCACCTAGTCCATAAGACCATAAGACATAGGAGCAGAATTAGGCCACTCGGCCCATCGAGTCTGCCCCGCCATTCAATCATGGCTGATACTTTTCTCATCCCCATTCTCCTGCCTTTTCCCCATAACCCCCGATCCCCTTATTAATCAAGAACCTATCTATCTCTGTCTTAAAGACACTCAATGACCCGACCTCCACAGCCTTCTGCGGCAAAGAGTTCCACAGATTCACCACTCTCTGGCTGGAGAAATTCCTCCTCATCTCTGTTTTAAAGGATCGTCCCTTTAGCCTGAGGTTGTGCCTCTGGTTCTAGTTTTCCGACTAGTGGAAAACATCCTCTCCACGTCCACTCTATCCAGGCCTCGCAGTATCCTGTAAGTTTCAATAAGATCCCCCGCCCCCCTCATCCTTCTCAACTCCAACGAGTACAGACCCAGAGTCCTCAGCCACACTCCGGTGCCTCTTTGGGTCAATGCACCCTAACCAGCACGTCTTTGGACTGTGGGAGGAAACCCGAGCACCCGGAGGAAACCCACGCAGACACGGGGAGAATGTGCAAACTCCACACAGTCACCCATTCCCATTGAAAGCGACGGGATCAGAAAACCCTGCTGCCAGCGAATGGCGTGGCACCTCCAGTCGCCAAGGGGAGGCCAGAGAATCGCGTCCATTATCTGACTGGTACGATCAAGGCAGTTTTAGCTGTGGTGAGGTACAGATCTTGGGTGGATAGACAGATGTATGGGTCACGTCGATAGTAAAGCCAATTATACTGTGGGCTTACTGCGTACAGTTTGCTCTCCCTACCTAAAGAAGGATATGCGTTTGTTCGTCCTATCATGGGATGTGGGGGGCGTCACTGGGCCAGGCGCTCGGGCCATTTCGGACAGGGCGGTGAGCGGGCGGCCATGTTGGGGAGGGGGATCGTGTGTATGTGTGTGTGTGTGCACGCGTGTGTGTGTGTGTGAGAGACACGGAGGCAGTGCGACAAGAGGATGAGGGATTGTCTTGCGAGGAAGACAATCTACAGGCCCCTGTAGAGTTTAGATGAAAGGAAAGGCAATCCTGTTAAAATTCTCGGAGGGTTTGACGAGGGGAATAGTGCGGGAAAAGTGCAGCTCAGGCCGACCGCAGGGGTAAGCTCTGGGAAGCGAGGGTGGGGGGGGGGGGAATGGAGAGGTAGAGGAAGATTCTACGATTGTACGAAAACATCCGACTGCTCTTGAATTTAAATGGCAGGGAACAAGCTACCTAACAGCAATCCCCACGAGATGTCAAACATGGCTAAAGCCCCGAATGGCTTGGCCAACATGTAAAGGGATATTTCTGGGAACATCCACCGTCCACTTCAGAAAAGCTCACAGATCAGTTGTCAGTGGAGATTCAAAGTAAAGTTATTAGTGTCACAAGTAGGCTAACATTAACACTGCAATGAAGTTACTGTTAAAATCCCCCACATTCCAGTGCCTGTTCAGGCCAATCCACCTAACCCGCACATCTTTGGACACTAAGGGGCAATTTAGCATGGCCAATCCACCTAACCCGCACATCTTTGGACACTAAGGGGCAATTTAGCACGGCCAATCCACCTAACCCGCACATCTTTGGACACTAAGGGGCAATTTAGCATGGCCAATGCACCCTAACCAGCACGCCTTTCAGACTGAGAGGAAACCGGAGCACCCGGAGGAAACCCACGCAGACACGGGGAGAACATGCAAACTCCACACAGACAGTGACCCAAGGCGAGAATCGAACCCGGGTCCCTGGCGCTGTGAGGCAGCAGTGCTAGCCCACTGTGCCACCGTGCCGTCCACAGACTCGATGGGCCAAAGGGCCTCTTCTGCACTCTATGATTCTATGATCACTCTTGCAACTGACCCTATCAAAAGACATTGAATAATTCAGTTTGAAGTAAAGGAAATCCAGCTGTCTCGCCACCCACCTCCCGCCAAAAATACATCGCCTTCCCTTTTCATTCCCTCTCGGCATGGGCTGGGCTGGTGTTTATTCCCCATCTCTAATCGCCCTTCGAGAAGGTGCTGGGTGAGCCGCCATCTTGAACCCGTCGCAATCCCCGTGTGCGGGGTAGGTACACCCACACTGCTGTTAGGGAGGGAGTTCCAGGATTGCTATTGGACATCAGTCAGTCCCCGTGTGTGGGGTAGATACACCCACAGTGCTGTTAGGGAGGGAGTTCCAGGATTGCTATTGGACATCAGTCAGTCCCCGTGTGTGGGGTAGGTACACCCACAGTGCTGTTAGGGAGGGAGTTCCAGGATTGCTATTGGACATCAGTCAGTCCCCGTGTGTGGGGTAGGCACACCCACAGTGCTGTTAGGGAGGGAGTTCCAGGATTGTGATTGGACATCAGTCAGTCCCTGTGTGTGGGGTAGGTACACCCACAGCGCTGTTAGGGAGGGAGTTCCAGGATTGTTATTGGACATCAGTCAGTCCCCGTGTGTGGGGTAGATACACCCACAATGCTGTTAGGGAGGGAGTTCCAGGATTGTTATTGGACATCAGTCAGTCCCCATGTGGGGTAGATACACCCACAGTGCTGTTAGGGAGGGAGTTCCAGGATTGTTATTGGACATCAGTCAGTCCCCATGTGGGGTAGATACACCCACAGTGCTGTTAGGGAGGGAGTTCTGGGATTTTTACCCCAACCACAATGAAGGAACGGCGATATATTTCCAAGGGACGACACAATCGCTCAGTGGTTAGCACTGCTGCCTCACAGCGCCAGGGACCCGGGTTCGATTCCCGGCTTGGGTCACTGTCTGTGTGGAGTCTGCACGTTCTCCCCGTGTCTGCGTGGGTTTCCTCCGGGTGCTCCGGTTTCCTCCCACAGTCCGAAAGACGCGCTGGTTAGGGTGCATTGGCCGTGCTAAATTCTCCCTCAGTGTACCCGAACAGGAGTGTGGTGACTAGGGGATTCTCACAGTAACTTCATTGCGGTGTTAATGTAAGCCGATTTGTTACACTAATAAATAAACTTTTTTTTAAAACGAAACTTTACAGTCTGAATGGCTCGGAGGGGGAACTTACAGGTGGGGGTGTTCCCCATGTGTCTGCTGCCCCCCCCCCCCCCCCCCCCCCCCACCGCCCCCTGTCCTTCTAGATGGTAGAGGTGGCGGGTTTGGAAGGTGCTGTCAAAGGTTTTACCATCCCGCGCCTGACCGATGTTGTTGCTGATCTGGAGACACCCGAAACCAAGCGTCTGAGGTGGAAAGTTAAACATTACCCGAGGGTGATTAAATAAATAATCAGGAGGTTGAGCAGAGAGGTCACGTTAATGACTCGTATTTGCATAGTGCATTCCATGTGAAGGAGCACTGCAAAATGCTTCACAGGAGCATGACGTTCAGCCACGCGAGGACACAGATATTAGGACAGGTGAGGCCACACCTGGAGTACTGTGTACAGTTCTGGTCTCCTTACTTGAGAAAGGATATACTGGCACTGGAGGGGGTGCAGAGGAGATTCACTAGGTTGATTCCGGAGTTCAGAGGGTTGGCTTATGAGGAGAGACTGAGTAGACTGGGGCTATACTCATTGGAATTCAGAAGAATGAGGGGGAGATCTTATAGAAACATATAAGATTATGAAGGGAATAGATAAGATAGAAGCAGGGAGGTTGTTTCCACTGGCAGGTGAAACCAGAACTAGGGGGCATAGCCTCAAAATAAGGGGAAGCAGATTTAGGACTGAGTTGAGGAGGAACTTCTTCACACAAAGGGTTGTGAATCTGTGGAAAACCCCGCCCAGTTGAGGCTACCTCATTGAATGTTTTTAATGCAAGGATAGATAAGATTTTGGAACAGTAAAGGAATTAAGGGGAGCGGGCGGGTAAGTGGAGCTGAGTCCACAAAAAGATCAGCCATGATCTTATTGAATGGCGGAGCAGGTTCGAGGGGCCAGATGGCCGACTCCTGCTCCTAGTTCTTATGTTCTTATCACAGAAGGTTTAGCCAAGGAGGCCAGTTTTAGAAGGACTGGAAACGCTAACAGTTTCTTTCTCTCCATAGATGCTGCCTGCAATCTGGGCTGAATTCAGTGCCACGCTGAGGGAGTGCCACACTGCCAGAGGCGCAGTCTTTCAGATGAGACACTGAACCAAGGGCCAGGTTTGTCCGTGCATGAACTGTGGTGCAGTTCTGTTCACCACGTTATAGGAAGGACATGATTGCACTGGAGAGGGTGCGGAGAAGATTCACCAGGATGCTACCTGGGCTGGAGGGTCTATACTATCAGGAGAGATTGGATAAACTGGGGGGGTTTCCTTGGGGCAGCGAAGGTTGAGAGGGGACCTGATTGAGGTGTATCAGATTATGAGGGCATAGATAGGGTGGACAGGAAGGAACTTTTACCATTAGCAGAGGGGTCAACAACTAGGAGGCAGAGATTTAACAGAACTAGGGATCATAGTTTGAGGATAAGGGGTACACCTTTTGGGACTGAGGTGAGAAATGTCTTCACCCAGAGAGTGGTGGAATTCACTCCCACAGAAAGTAATTGAGGCCAAAACGTTGTGTGATTTCAACAAGAAATTAGATACAGCTCTTGGGGCTAAAGGGGTCAAGGGATATGGAGGGAAAGAACATAAGAACTGAGAGCAGGAGTAGGCCATCTGGCCCCTGCTCCGCCATTCAATAAGATCATGGCTGATCTTTCCGTGGACTCAGCTCCACTTACCCACCCGCTCTCCTTAATTCCTTCACTGTTCCAAAATCTATCTATCCTTGCCTTAAAAACATTCAATGAAGGGGGGGGATCAGGTTATTGAATTTGATGGTCAGCCATGATCAAATTGAATGGCGGAGCAGGCTCGAAGGGCCGAATGGCCTACTCTTGCTTCTAGCTTCTATGTTAGGGGGTGAAAGACTGAGAGGGGAGTTGAGGGGAATCTTTTTCAACAAAGAATGGTGGGCATCTGGAACTCGCTGCCTGAAAGGGTGGTGGAGACGGGAATCCTCACCACATTGAAGAAGTATTTAGATATTTGCTTGCGCTGCTGTAACCTCCTGGGCCAACCGCTGGAAAACAGGATTAGTGCAGTCAGATCTTTGTTGCCGAGTGTAGATGGGCCGAGTGGCTGTAAATGCCACTGAGTCGATGACCACGATTGGAGGACGAGGGAACAAATCAACAGGACATTGAGCATTTTACCTGTACGGCTCGTTCTGTGAAGGCTGTGGCGTTCGGACTCCTCTCCACAATGGGCTCCATCTCAGCTTGGTGCTGGCTCCATTTCCTGGGGAGGCTGGAGGCGTTGAAGGTTGGAAAGGGCCCGGGTTGCTTGGCAGCTTTGCTCCGAGGCCCTGGCGTGTAGTTGTCGCTGAAGGACTGAGGCGGCAAGTGGCCCCGAGGGGGGGATTCCCTCGCCACGGCGGGGGGCTTGGCCTGCTGGGCGCCCCCGAAGCCGACGTCCTTGCAGACGTCCATCACGTCGCCCGAGCGGAAAGGCTTGGGGTCGCCGGGCGTCTCGTAGCTCTCGTCCGGCTCCGGGTCTCTCCCCTTCGATGCAGACCCCTCGTCGGGGTGCCGGGCCGGCGCCCTGCTGTCCAGGCTCCGCGACCGCCTGCGATCGTCAGAGGAGAGGCGGCCATGCCGCGCCGGTCTTCCCCGCTGCTGCCCGCCGCTCGCATCAAACTTGCTGATCAGGCTGTCTACGGAGGAGAGGGGCTTAGTGTCGATGGCGCCCGGCTCGCAAGGCTTCACGGAAACGTCGGTGGTGGAGGAAGCCTTGCCGGTGGAATTGGCGGTGCTGCCGTGGGGTTTGTCCAAGTAGCCCTGACGCCCCCCCCGGGCGCTGCTGACCGATCGCTCACTGCTGGTTGACGTGGCCGAGCTCCGGGTCCAGTGGTCCGCCCTCTTGCCAGGGGCCAGCGGGCCGGGACCCTCGTCCGGGCCGAGCAGCGAGCTCTGGGAGCGGGACTTCCTGAGCTGCTCGTCCGGAGGGGCGGGCCTCCTGCGCGGCAGGGAGCCGTGGCCCTCGCTCTCCTCCCGCCAGCCGCCGACCTCCCCGCTGCCCTGCAGGCGGGTGCCCTGGTCGTAAATCCGCACGTAGTGCTTGGAGCCCGCCTCCTCGTCGGAGGTGCTGCCCTGGGAATTGCTGCGGGGGTGACGCCGGGCGGAGGTGGCGGGGGCCCCGTAGGGGTTCTCTGGGATGTCAAAATCCGCCGCGTCCGTGTCCGTCCTGCTCTGTGGCCAGGCTCCAGGAGTCACAGCGCCATTCTCTTCCGGGATGCCGCCTTTGGCGTAATCGGGCCGACTCTGTGCCCTGGGAGCTGGAGACACCCCGTCGCTGTTATTCAACACCACAAAGGGCTGTCCCGAAATCCCCTGGACTCTGACCATAACCCCGTAGGAACTCGAGTTAGCCGCGTTCTTCCTGGCTTTCCTGGGCTTCTGCGTGTCTTGCAGGTCATTAATGAAGCGTATTTGGACCCCGTAGTCCAAAGGGGGCTGCTTGCCCGTGGCGTTTTGCTCGGCATGCTGCTCCTCCATTGAGACTCAGGCTTCTGAAGCAACAAAGAAAGAGAGAGAGAGACAGGCAATCAACGCTCTGGCAAACACACCCAGCCGCAGCACAGAACCCCAATCCGTCACCTACAATTACAGAACAATTCAACGTCAATTTTAATACCCGCCAACAAATTAAGACTCGCATTTCCCTACCTCAGGACTGTCCCAAAGCCTTACGTGGCCAATGAGGTCAATTGTTTTGCAGCGTGGCAAACCCTGCACCCGACTTGCACAAAGCAAGATCCCAGAAACAGGAACCAAAGATGTGCAGGTTAGACGGGATTGGCCATGCTAAATTGCCCCTTAGTGTCCAAAAATTGTAGGTTGGGTGGATTGGCCATGCTAAATTGCCCCTTAGTGTCCAAAGATGTGTAGGTTGGGTGGATTGGCCATGCTAAATTGTCCCTTAGTGTCCAAAGATGTGTAGGTTGGGTGGATTGGCCATGCTAAATTGCTCCTTCGTGTCCAAAGATGTGTCGGTTGGGTGGATTGGCTGTGCTAAATTGCCCCTTAGTGTCCAAAGATGTGCAGGTTAGGGTGGATTGGCCATGCTAAATTGCCCCTTAGCGTCCAAAGATGTGCAGGTTAGGTGGATTGGCCATGCTAAATTGTCCCTTAGTGTCCAAAGATGTGCAGGTTAGGTGGATTGGCCATGCTAAATTGTCCCTTAGTGTCCAAAGATGTGCAGGTTAGGTGGATTGGCCATGCTAAATTGTCCCTTAGTGTCCAAAGATGTGCGGGTTAGGTGGATTGGCCATGCTAAATTGTCCCTTAGTGTCCAAAGATGTGCGGGTTAGGTGGATTGGCCATGCTAAATTGTCCCTTAGTGTCCAAAGATGTGCGGGTTAGGTGGATTGGCCATGCTAAATTGTCCCTTAGTGTCCAAAGATGTGCGGGTTAGGTGGATTGGCCATGATAAATGCATGGGGTTACAGGGATTTGGGATGGGGGGTGTTTTGTGGACCTGGGTGAGATGCTCTTTCGGAGAGTCGGTGCAGACTCAATGGGCCGAACGGCCTCCTCCTGCAGCACGGGGATTCTATGGAGAGGAGACAGGTCCACACCGAGTGTGACAAGACAGGCCTGGGACTTTCCAATGTTTGAATGTTACGTTGGTTTGTTTTTTTTACACACATGCGAACATCTGTAGAGAGAGAGTGGAGCCAACGTTTCGAGTTCTGACGAAGGGTTATCCAGGCCAGCGTTTTCAGTTTATGTTTCAGATTCTAGCAGCTCTGACGAAGGGTCATCCAGACTCGAAACATTGGCTTCATTCTCTCTCCACAGATGCTGTCAGGCTTGCTGAGATTTTCCAGCATTTTATGTTTTTGTTGTGGGTGGCACAGTGGGTTAGCGCTGCTGCCTCACTGCGCCAGGGACCCGGGTTCGATTCCCGGCTCGGGTCACTGTCTGTGCGGAGTCTGCATGTTCTCCCCGTGTCTGCGTGGGTTTCCTCCCACAGTCTGAAAGACGTGCTGGTTAGGGTGGATTGGCCGTGCTAAATTCTCCCTCACTGTAACCCGAACAGGCACCGCCGGAGTGTGGCGACTCGGGGATTTTCATAGTAACTTCATTGCAGTGTTAATGTAAGCCGAATTGTGACACTAATCAATAAATAGACTTTACTTTTAAGGGATTTGAAAAACAATGATTGGACAAATTAAAAAGAAAAACAGTCGGTGCCTCACTGGAAAACAACATGGTACAGTGAGCACAGGATTGCGGGGTTAACAAGGCTTGGTGGAAGTAAAAAGCATCAGATAGCAGAGTCTGTGATCAGATACTCGATGGAGTTTAGAAGGATGAGGGGAGGGATCTCATTGAAACTTTTTTTTGATTTATTATTGTCACATGTATCGGGATACAGTGAAAAGTATTGTTTCTTGCGCGCTATACAGACAAAGCATACCGTTCATAGAGAAGGAAAGGAACGGGTGCAGAATGTAGTGTTACAGTCACAGCTAGGGTGTAGAGAAAGATCAGCTTAATGCAAGGTCGGTCCATTAGAAAGTCTGACAGCAGCAGGGAAGAAGCTGTTCTTGAGTCGGTCGGTACGTGACCTCAGACTTTTGTATCTTTTTCCCGACGGAAGAAGGTGGAAGAGAGAATGTCCGGGGTGCCTGGGGGGGGTCCTCGATTATGCTGGCTGCTTTTCCCGAGGCAGCGGGAAGTGCAGGCAGACCGAGAGGCCTGGATAGTGTGGATGTAGGGAAGATGTTTCCATTAGTGGGAGAGACTCGGATCCGAGGGCGCAGCCTCGGAGTGAAGGGACGACCCCTTTGGAACCGAGATGAGGAGGAATTTCTTCAGCCAGAGGGTGGTGAATCTGTGGAACTCATTGCCACAGAGGAGGCCGGGTCATTGAGTGTCTTGAAGACAGAGAGAGATAGGTTCTTGATTGGTAAGGGGGGTCAAAGATTACGGCGAAAAGGCGGGAGAATGGGGTTGCGAAACCTATCAGCCATCGCGGAGCAGACTCGATGGGCCGAATGGCCCGATTCTGGTCCTATATCTTATGGTCTAATGGTGTGTTTCATGGAGGGTATAATGTGGGAGGACAGATGTTGGGTGGGTGCATTGGAATCATCAAGTAAGGAAGGTAACAAAAGCACGGACTGGGGTTGGGTTCGGGGCAGATAAGGAGAAAAGGTTGAAAGTATATTTACCAGTCACAAGTTAGAGAGTGGCGGAAATGGACGGGCTGGGTAACGACGCAGCTTAGGTGGCCAGGAGCAAACAGCAAGTTCAACTCGGCAGAGTGCTCCGTCAATTAATCATTAACTCTCCTTGGCCTACATGGGCAGAGAGTCACTTGGTTAGGAATCTTTGCAGCACGGGCACAGAGTTTCTAAGATCCTACGGTGGTGCCTTGCCGCAGAGCGGTTCGGGTCGGTCAGTCGTTGAGAATGCCTGAATAAATACAGGCTGCTTAGAGAGCCAAAGCGAGTGTCCAGACAGGCTATTCAATGAAGTTTCCACGCAGGAGGAGGGTTAGCAAAAAAATAAATTACAAAATTACTCGGATGCTACCGGGACTTGATGGTTTTTGAGTTATAAGGAGAGGCTGAATAGACTGGGACTTTTTTCTCTGGAGCGTAGGAGGCGGAGGGGTGACCTTGTAGAGGTCTATAAAATAATGAGGGGCACAGATCAGCTAGATAGTCAATATCTTTCCCCAAAGGTAGGGGAGTCTAAAACTAGAGGGCATAGGTTTAAGGTGAGGGGGGAGAGATACAAAAGGGTCCAGAGGGACAATTATTTCACACAGAGGGTGGTGAGTGTCTGGAACGGGCTGTCAGAGGCAGTAGTAGAGGCGGGTACAATTTTGTCTTTTAAAAAGAAGCATTTAGACAGTTACATCGCTAAGATGGGCCAAACGCGGGCAATTGGGACTAGCTTAGTGGTTTAAAAAAAAAGGGGTGGCATGGACAAGTTGGGCCGAAGGGCCTGTTTCCATGCTGTAAGCCGCTATGACTCTAAGTGGACAAAACCACGGCAGGAAACCAATGTGGGCAAGTGCGAGGTGGTCCTTTTTTTGGAACTCGAGAAAGGCAACACCACCGTGGCACATCCGATTCGACATCTCGACTATTGTGCTTTTAAGCTCCCTTCCTGCACGACGGAAAACAAAAGGTCGTGTTCGCCCGAGTCAGAGCATTCAGTACTCCTACAGGCAGTGAATAGTGGGATTCGATGTGCAGTCAGTCACTCTCCGATTCCGCTGCCAAGTGGTTATTTAGGCGCAAATAATAACTGCTCGGGTACACTCGAAGAATGGGCCAGATACGTGTGCGTGGGCCTGACATTGCATTTGGAACCAATTCTGTCCCCTTCTGTTAATTACGCTTTCAGTAAAGGAATTTACATTAATAACCAAGTGGCAAAGAAAGTCTGGCCAAACCCAAGTAAAAGGGAGGCGGTGGGATGGTGGTAACTTGTTGCAAAAAAAATCCGATTTACTAATCATAGAATCCCTGCAGTGCAGAAGGAGGCCATTCAGCCCATTGGGTCTGCACTGACTCTCTGAAAGAGCACCTTCCCCAGGCCCTATCCCTGTAACCCCACGTCTTACCCCACCAATCCCCCTAAACCTACACATCTTTGGACACTAAGGGGCAATTTCGCATGGCCGATCCACCTAACCTGCACATCTTTGGACACTAAGGGGCAATTTAGCATGGCCAATCCACCTGACCTGCACATCTTTGGACACTAAGGGGCAATTTAGCATGGCCAATCCACCTAACCTGCACATTTTGGACACTAAGGGACAATTTAACATGGCCAATCCACCCAACCTGCACATCTTTGGACACTAAGGGACAATTTAGCATGGCCAATCCACCCAACCTGCACATCTTTGGACACTAAGGGACAATTTAGCATGGCCAATCCACCTAACCGGCACATCTTTGGACACTAAGGGACAATTTAGCATGGCCAATCCACCTAACCGGCACATCTTTGGACACTAAGGGACAATTTAGCATGGCCAATCCACCTAACCGGCACATCTTTGGACACTAAGGGACAATTTAGCATGGCCAATCCACCTAACCGGCACATCTTTGGACACTAAGGGACAATTTAGCATGGCCAATCCACCTAACCGGCACATCTTTGGACACTAAGGGACAATTTAGCATGGCCAATCCACCCAACCTGCACATCTTTGGACACTAAGGGACAATTTAGCATGGCCAATCCACCCAACCTGCACATCTTTGGACACTAAGGGACAATTTAGCATGGCCAATCCACCTAACCGCCACATCTTTGGACACTAAGGGACAATTTAGCATGGCCAATCCACCTAACCGGCACATCTTTGGACACCAAGGGACAATTTAGCATGGCCAATCCACCTAACCGGCACATCTTTGGACACTAAGGGACAATTTAGCATGGCCAATCCACCTAACCGGCACATCTTTGGACACTAAGGGACAATTTAGCATGGCCAATCCACCTAACCGGCACATCTTTGGACACTAAGGGACAATTTAGCATGGCCAATCCACCTAACCGGCACATCTTTGGACACTAAGGGACAATTTAGCATGGCCAATCCACCTAACCCGCACATCTTTGGACACTAAGGGACAATTTAGCATGGCCAAATCACCTTATCTATACATATTCGGACACTAAGGTGCAATGTAGCATGCCCAATCCACCTACCTAGACATCTCTGGAATGTGGGAGAAAACTGGAGCAACCGGAGGAAACCCATGCAGACATGGGGAGAACGTGCAAAGGATGCTGATGAATTTCGAGGTCGGACTGAATGGTAAGAGGATGTGGTCTTCGACACAAGCGAGGAACCCTGTGGAACCCTCGTTATATGAGAATAGAATCAGAAGGTGAGTCATTAACTCAGGGAGATCATGATCAAAGGTCACATATGTAGGAGAAACAATCATATCTTCTTTTACAGCTCGTGGCTAATCCACGACCAACGGGTGACTCACTGTTATTTGTCATTTATATTAATGATTTGGATGAGAATATGGGGGGCATGGTTAGTAAGTTTGCAGATGGCACCAAGATTGGTGGCATAGTGGACATTTAAGAAGGTTATCTCGGATTGCAACGGGATCTTGATCAATTGGGCCAGTGGGCTGACAAATGGCAGATGGAGTTTAATTTAGACAAATGCGGGGTGATGCATTTTGGTAGATTGAACCAGGGCAGGACTTACTCAGTTAATGGTAGGGCGTTGGGGGAGAGTTACAGAACAAAGAGATCTAGGGATACATGTTCATAGCTCCTTGAAAGTGGAGTCACAGATGGACAGAGTGGTGAAGAAGGCATTCAACATGCTTGGTTTCATCGGTCAGAACATTGAATACAGGGGTTGGGACGTCTTGTTGAAGTTGTACAAGACATTGGTAAGGCCACACTCGGAATACTGTGTGCAATTCTGGTCACCCTATTATAGAAAGGATATTATTAAACTAGAAAGAATGCAGAAAAGATTTACTAGGATGCTACCGGGACTTGATGGTTTGAGTTATAAGGAGAGGCTGAATAGACTGGGACTTTTCTCTCTGGAGCGTAGGAGGCTGAAGGTTGATCTTATAGAGGTCTATAAAATAATGAGGGAATAGACAAGCTAGATAGTCAATATCTTTTCCCAAAGGTAGGGGAGTCTAAAACTAGAGGGCATAGGTTTAAGGAGAGAGGGGAGAGATACAAAAGTGTCCAGAGGGGCAATTTTTTCACAGAGGGTGGTGAGTGTCCGGAACAATCTGCCAGAGGTAGTAGTTGAGGCGCGTACAATTTTATCTTTTAAGAAGCATTTATAGACAGTTACATGGGTAAGATGGGTATAGAGGGATATGGGCCAAATGCGGGCAATTGGGATTAGTTTAGGGGTTTTAAAAAAAAGGGCGGCATGGACAGGTTGGGCCGAAGGGCCTGTTTCCATGCTGTAAACCTCTGTGACTCGGACATCATTTCCACACAGCATTGAGTGGGGGGACATTGGTTAGTGCTAGTAACCCAGAGACCCCCAGGCTAACGCTCTGCGGGGGCCCGGGTTCAAATCCCACCCCGGGCGGGAATTTAAATTCGATTAATAAACATCTGGGATTGAGAGCGAGTCTCGGTAACGGCGAACGTCACAACGATCATCGATTGTCGTAAAAAAAAATAAACCCATCTGGTTCACTACTGTCCCCTTTAGGGAAGGAAATCTGTCGTCCTTACCCGGTCTGGCCTATATGTGACTCCAGGCCCCCTTCCCCCCGACACACACAGCAATGTGGGTGATTCTTAAGTGCCCCCCCTCTGAAATGGCCCGAGCGAGACACTCAGTTCAAGGGGCATTTGGGATGGGTGACAAATACTGACCCTGGCCCAGTGATGCCACCATATCTAGTGATAGGACAAAGAAACACGTTTCCTTCTTTAGGTTGGGAGACCAGAACTGCACGCAGAACAGCAGATATTACTGTTGATGTGACCCACACGTCTTTCTATCCACCCAGCCGGTCCATAGTCTGTACCTCACCACAGCTATAAACTGCTCCACAACTTGCCCCCTGGACTTGCAGAATGTCACTAACTGTTCTGTCTGGAGACAATACACATCTCTGTAACCTGTGTTTAAACTGCTCCCTCCACCCACATTGTCTGTACCTTTAAGACCTGGCTGGCTGTAGGGATTCGCATTCTAATCAGTGTTCTGTGACTTGGTTTCTGTGTCTGTGCACTGTTTGAGAGCACATTTCCACTCCATCTGACGAAGGAGCAGCGCTCCGAAAGCTTACGGTATTTGCTACCAAATAAACCTGTTGGACTTTAACCTGGTGTTGTGAGACTTCTTACTGAGTGTACCAGTCAGGTAATGGGCGCGATTCTCAGGCTTCCCCTTGGCGAGGGGAGATGGCACACCATTCACTTCTTTCTGGATTTTCTGGGGGTCCCGTCGCTTTCGATGGGAATTCCCACTGTAGCCACCCCCCCCCCCCCCCCCCCCGCCAACCGGGAAACTCGCGGCAAGGGTTGTGCCACTGGCGGGACAAGAGAATCCCGCCGGCATGAACGGCTGGAGAATTCCTGTGTTAAATGGGAAAGATTTCAAAATCCAGGACTCCCCACGCACCCCGGACATTCTCTCTTCCACCTTCTTCCGTCAGGACAAAGATACAAAAGTCTGAGGTCACGTACCAACCGACTCAAGAACAGCTTCTTCCCTGCTGCTGTCAGACTTTTGAATGGACCGACCTCGCATTAAGTTGATCTTTCTCTACACCCTAGCTATGACTGTAACACGTGGCGGCACGGTAGCACAGTGGTTAGCACTGCTGCTTCACAGCTCCAGGGTCCCGGGTTCGATTCCCGGCTCGGGTCACTGTCTGTGTGGAGTTTGCAGATTCTCCTCGTGTCTGCGTGGGTTTCCTCCGGGTGCTCCGGTTTCCTCCCACAGTCCAAAGATGTGCGGGTTAGGTTGATTGGCCAGGTTAAAAATTGCCCCTTAGAGTCCTGAGATGCATAGGTTAGAGGGATTAGCGGGTAAAATATGTGGGGGTAGGGCCTGGGTGGGATTATGGTCGGTGCAGACTCGATGGGCCGAATGGCCTCCTTCAGCACTGTAGGGTTTCTATGATTTCTATGACTACATTCTGCACCCTCTCCTTTCCTTCTCTATGAACGGTATGCTTTGTCTGTATAGCGCGCAAGAAACAATGCTTTTCACTGTATCCCAATACATGTGACAATAAATCAAATCAAATCTAATCTGAGAACCCACTTTTTAAAAAGGCCTTTATTGTCTTCCACAGGTCCTATCACCCAGGTTTCTGTGGCGTACAGAAAAGTAGGTCAGTATCGATAAAGGGAGGAAATATATGGGCAAACGTCCTTAAAGTTTTAAAGTTTATTTATTAATGTTGACAATTCGGCTTACATTAACACTGCAATGAAGTTACTGTGACAATCCCCCTAGTCGCCACACTCCGCCGCCTGTTTGGGTAACACTGAGGGAGAATTGAGCACGGCTGATGCACCCTAACCAGCACGTCTTTCAGACTGTGGGAGGAAACCGGAGCACCCGGAGGAAACCCACGCAGACACGGGGAGAATGTGCAGACTCCGCACAGACAGTGAGCTGAGCCAGGAATCAAACCCGGGTGCCTGGCGCTGTGACGCAGCAGTGCTAACCCACTGTGCCATCATGTATCCTTCAACGAGATGCAAGATTTGCTTATATAACACCCATTCTGGTGCTACACCACCAGTAACAGGACTGGCACCTTATAAATATAAAACTTATATATATATATATATATATATATATATATATATATATATATATAAATAATGACCTCATCATCCTGAGCGACACTTGGAGAACTGACCAAAAAGAGAGAACCAAAGTAAAAACGACAAAAAAAAAATCAAGGTTGAGGGAGAAAATCCTCGGGGGTAAAACCACTCCTCATGTGACAGACCTGCCATCCCAGGAATCAGCCTGGTAAACCTTCACCGCCCTCCCTCTATAGCAAGGACATCCTTCCTCAGATAAGGACACCAAAACTGCACACAATACTCCAGCTGTGGCCTCACCAAGACCCTGCACAATTGCATCAAGTCTCACAACACCAGGTTAAAGTCCAACAGGTTTATTTGGTAGCACAAGCCACTGGCTTTCGACTCACCTGAAGAAGGGGCAGCGCTCCGAAAGCTAGTGGCTTGTGTTACCAAATAAACCTGTTGGACTTTAACCTGGTGTTGTGAGACTTCTTACTGTGTTTACCCCAAGTCCAACGCCGGCATCTCCACATCAACTGCACCAAGACATCCCTGCTCCTGTACTCAAGTCCTCTCGCTATGAAGGTCAACATACCATTTGCCTTCTCTACTATCTGCTGTAACCAACACGCTTACCTTCAGTGACTGGTGCACAGGGACACCCAGGTCTCGTTACACATTCCCCTCTCCTAATTTATGGCCGGACAATAATCTGCCTTCCCGTTTTTTGCAACTCACCAGGTATCGGTAGATCAGGATCATTAAGCTCGCTTCAGATCGCGAGGTTGGCCGGAGAAACCTTGCTGAATGTTATTTAGGGTTCAAATGGACCTAGATTTGCAGTGACTACCTTCACACTTACTGAAGTTGTAGTCACAGTGCCGCTGTGGGTTTGTTAGGCTGGTTAACTTTACACGTCCAGCTTCCTCAGAAAAATGTGTCGATGATTCATACCCACGATTTAGATATCTTGTGCATTCAGCTTCAAAACCACTGCGTGCAATTAACGACAAGGCACAAATCAGGACTGTGGCTCCCAACAACAATCTCCACTTGCCTGGATGAGTGCGGTTCCCAACAACAATCTCCACTTGCCTGGATGAGTGTCTCTCCAACAACAATCTCCACTTGCCTGGATGAGTGCGGTTCCCAACAACAATCTCCACTTGCCTGAATGAGTGCGGCTCCCAACAACAATCTCCACTTGCCTGGATGAGTGCGGCTCCCAACAACAATCTCCACTTGCCTGGATGAGTGCGGCTCCCAACAACAATCTCCACTTGCCTGGATGAGTGCGGCTCCCAAAAACAATCTCCACTTGCCTGGATGAGTGCGGCTCCAACAACAATCTCCAGTTGCCTGGATGAGTGCGGCTCCCAACAACAATCTCCACTTGCCTGGATGAGTGCGGCTCCCGTTATCTCCACTTGCCTGGATGAGTGCAGCTCCCAACAACACTCGAGAAGCCCGACAGCATCCGGGACAAAGCAGCCCCGCTCAATCGACACGCTAACCACAAACACTCACTCCCTCCACCACCGACGCACAGTGGCAGCCGTATGTACCATCTACAAGACGCACCGCAGCGACTCACCCAAGGCTCCTTCGACAGCACCTTCCAAACCTGCCACCTCTACCATCTAGAAGGACAAGGGGGGGGGGGAGAGAGGGCAGCAGACACATGGGGAACACCCACCACCTGCAAGTTTCCCCCCTCCGAACCACTCGCCACCCCGACTCGGAAATATGTCGGCCGTTCCTTCACAGTCGGTGGGGTCAGAATCCCTCCCTAACAGCACTGTGGGTGTACCTATACCACTTGCAGGAAGGACTGCAGCGGGTTCAAGATGACGGTTCACCCACCACCACCTTCTCAAGGGGCAATTTGGAATGGGCAGTGCTGCCCACATCCCATAAACAAATAAAGAAAATGAACATTTTCTCTTCAGAGACATCCCATGAATTACAAAATGAAAAAAACCATCATCAGTTCCTCTACAAAAATACAAAGAAAGATGTGCTGGGGTTTTCATTTAGCCGGACAAGTTTACAGTCATAAAATGCAGAACTGAGAATTGGTTCGAACACCCTGAACGAAGGGAAAGATAATAGCAGAAGGGGCTTTGTTCCTCGCAGTATTATACTTCGATCAGTTAACGTGCAGTGCTCAAATCGGTCAGAAACAAAAAAGCTCTCCAGTTTCTGAGAAAGGAAAATCAGTAAATCAAATTATTATAACTCCCACCGCATCCTCTCAAGTCCCTCGGGCTGCGGAGGGGAAAAGTCACATCATTATAAATATCTCATGCAAATCTCCTGCTATGCCAACTTCCAAATCACAGACAGTAAAAATAAAGAGGGTACAGAAGAGGTTTACTAGGATGTTGCCTGGTCTGGAAAACTTGGTTTGTTCTCACTGGAACGACGGAGGTTGACCTGATAGAGGTCTACAAGATTATGAGTGGCGTGGACAGAGTGGATAGTCAGATGCTCTTCCCCTAGGGTAGAAGGACGCAGGTTTAAGGCGCGTGGGGAAAAGTTTAGAGGAGATGTTTTCTTTTACACAGAGGGTGTTGAATGTCTGGAACGCGCTGCCCGGGGAGGTGGTGGGAGCAGGTACGATAGCTGCATTTAAGGGGCAACTAGACGAATACATGAATAGGATGGGAATGGAAGGATACGGACTCTAAGTGCGTACGGTTTTAGTTTAGGCAGCAGCATGATCGGCGCAGGAGGGCCGAAGGGCCTGTTCCTGTGCTGTACTGTTCTTTGTTCTTCTTCAATGTTCACATTCGGTGTGAAATTTAATAGTGGCCCCAGTCCATAGAACCTCTGACAGGGCAGAAGGAAGCCATTCGGCCCATTGAATCTGCACCGACTCTCGGAAACAGCATCCCACCCAAGCCCTCCTCTCTGCCCTATCCCCCTAACCCTGCACATTTAGCAAAACAAAAAGAATCGTACACATTTCAACTGCAATCAATTCCCGTTCCTCTGAATTCCAGTGGGCACAGGCCATTCGACTCCTACCTGGGGTACCTCTCCACCTGACCAGACAACCTGCCAGCCAAGTGTCTACCTTACTGTCCGGGCAGCGTACGGGGAGTCACAACAGAGGCCAGTCCTGATCTCGCCAATCAGCAGCAGGCACTGGGCTGCGAACAGGAATAGGAACCATTGCTGACTTGACCTCCTTCCGAGGCCAGAGGTGCAAGAGAGGGCAAAAGAACCTCCTGCCCCGGCTAACACGCCACGCAGGTTAAAAGATGGCCGGTTGTTAAATGAAATTTGTTAACGTGACGGCCGAACTGTGTTTAGGGGCTGCGAGTCTTAAACAGAAAAAAAGACTTCGTTTGCACACGTAGATTCAAGCTAACACGCAACAGGTTTTATTGAAGAGCTGCTCGCTGCTCTGCGCCAGAATGCAAAACTGAAAACAAAACAGCAACCTGAGTACGCACCCTAACGACATCACCATCAAATCATGTGATCAGCCATTAAAGCGACCTGCAACCCTTTTTAATATATAAAGGTTATGGAGGCTGGCTAACACCAGTCACTGTCTAGATTCACTGGAACGGTGCGTCCCCCAAACAGTCAGATCTTGGAACAGCTTAACAAACCGAGAGCAGAAAATGCATCATTTTGTCAGGTGGTCTGGCAGTTACCCCGAGCTCCGTTAATAAGATCCACATCAGTTGATGAAGTCAAAGATAAGACACAGCACTGACGAAGGGTCATCCAGACTTGAAACGTTGGCTCTATTCTCCCCCTACAGACGCGGTCAGACCTGCTGAGATTTTGCGGCATTTTCTGATTTTGTTTCAGATTCCAGCATCTGCAGTATTTTGCTTTTACTTTACACAGCCTTGCCCTGCGGAGAGAGTTTACTGACTTCCTCCAGTGTCCCAGCAGTCCCCTATTTATAAAGTATTCAAGTATCCATTACCCATCCCCTTAATAGTAAGAAGTCTCACAACACCCTGGTTAAAGTTCAACAGGTTTATTTGGGTATCATGAGCTTTCGGAGCGCTGCTCCTTCCTCAGGCGAGTGACTCACCTAATGAAGGAGCAGCACTCCGAAAGCTTGTGATACCCAAATAAACCTGTTGAACTTTAACCTGGTGTTGTGAGACTTCTTACTGTGCCCACCCCAGTCCAACGCCGGCATCTCCACATCAAGGCCATTCCCTTACTGCGATTGACATTAACAAACATCAACAATGTAACTGATACAGAGGGGTAAATGAAAAACTACTACAAAAATGGGCTGAATGGCCTCCTTCTGCACTGGAAAGAATCTGTAGGCTCGGTCAAGGGATTCAGTAACTAAAAGAATGTGCAAGGTTTCGATTTGATTTATTATTGTCACATGTATTGGGATACAGTGAAAAGTATTGTTTCTTGCGCGCTATACAAAGCATACCATTCATAGAGTACATAGATTTGATTTATTGTCACATGTATTGGGATACAATGAAAAGTATTGTTTCTTGCGCGTTATACCGACACAGCATACCGTTCATAGAGAAGGAAATGAGAGGGCGCAGAATGTAGTGTTACAGTCACAGCTAGGGTGTAGAGAAAGATCAACTTTGTGTAAGGTAAGTCCATTCAAAAGTCTGACAGCAGCAGGGAAGAATCTTTCTTGAGTCGATTGATACATGACCTCAGACTTTTGTATCTTTTTCCCGACGGAAGAAGGTGGAAGAGAGAATGTCCGGGGTGCGTGGGGTCCTTGATTATGCCGGCTGCTTTTCCCCGAGGCAATGGGAAGTGTAGACAGAGTCAATGGATGGGAGGCTGGTTTGTGTGATGGGACTGGGATACGTTCATAGCCCTTTGTAGTTCCTTGCAGTCTTGGGCAGAGCAGGAGCCCAGACCAAGCTGTGATACATCCGGAAAGGATGCTTTCTATGGGGCATCTGTAGAGGTTGCTGGGGTAAGGCAGAAGAGTGGGGCTAGGTGGAATATTCTTTCAGAGCGAGGAGACAAGATGGGCTGAATGGTCTCCTTCTACACTGTACAAATTCTCTGAAAAGGCTTGTTCGAAAAGGAGATGTGGGTAAACCTAACACTGCTATATGCAGAGTAAAGTCAATATTTCAACAGTTACTGTGCACACAACACACCACCACGCGCACACAGAGTTGCTGGAACCTTCCAAACCCATGACCTCTACCATCTAGAAGGACACATGGGGAACACCACCACCTGCAAGTTCCCCCTGCGAGCCACTCGACACCCCGAAACATATCGGCCATTCCTTCCCTGTCGCTGGGGTCAAAATCCCTGGAACTCTTTCCCCCCCCCCCCCCCCCCCCCCACCCCCTCTCAACAGCACTGTGGGACCTACCCCACACAGGGGACTGCAACGGGTTCAAGATGGCGGCTCACCCACCACCTTCTCATGGGGCGATTAGGGATGGGCAATAAATGCTGGGCATAGCCAGCGACGCACACAAGTAATTAAGAGCTGTACGTCTGGAACGTAAAGTGACCATACGGAGAGAGATGGATCACCACATGGAAGCTCTAGTTCCTTCACTGCTGTTTCAGACCAGCTACAGACACAGGCTCACCAGAGCAGCATGGTGGCACAGTGGTTAGCACAGCTGCCTCACAGCGCCAGGGACCCGGGTTCGATTCCCAGTTTGGGTCACAGTCCAAAGATGTGCAGGTTAGGTGGATTGGCCATGCTAAATTGCCCCCTGAGTATTAGGGGGATCGGCAGGGTTACGGGTTTAGGTCTGGGTGGGATTATTGTCAGTGCAGGCGCAATGGGCCGAATAGCCTCTTTCTGCACTGTAGAATTCTACGATTCTATGAATTTCTCTAGTTCTCTTCTTGAGTGTCACTGATACACGGCGCAGGTCTGACCAAATGGTGGGACAGGCTTAAGGGACCATGCGGCCTACCTCTGGTTCCTATTTCTTGAACCTTGTGCAGTACTGGAGTGCGGTGACGCCACTGCTCTGTGTGTCAGGACATCTGCTGACCCATGGAGGTGTTTGTTGTCAATTACTCGCTGCCGTAGTTTGATTTGATTTATTGTCACATGTATTGGGACACAGTGAAAAGTATTGTTTCTTGCGCGCTGTACAGACAAAGCATACCGTTCATAGAGAAGGAAAGGAGAGGGTGCAGAATGTAGTGTTACAGTCATAGCTAGGGTGTAGAGAAAGGTCAGCTTAACGCGAGGTAGGTCCATTCAAAAGTCTGACAGCAGCAGGGAAGAAGCTGTTCTTGAGTCGGTCGGTACGTGACCTCAGACTTTTGTATCTTTTTCCCGATGGAAGAAGGTGGAAGAGAGAATGTCCGGGGTGCGTGGGGGTCCTCGATTATGCTGGGTGCTTTTCCCGAGGCAGCAGGAAGTGTAGGCAGAGTCAATGGATGGGAGGCTGGTTTGCGTGATGGGACTGGGCTACATTCATGAGCTTTTGTAGTTTCTTGCGGTTTTGGGCAGAGCAGGAGCCAGACCAAGCTGTGATACAACCAGAAAGAATGCTTTCTATGGTGCATCTGTAAAAGTTGGTGACATGCCAAATTTCCTTAGTCTTCTGAGAAAGTAGAGGCGTTGGAGTTGCAGAGGTATGGAAAGCGCTCGAAATATTCCAGAGTCTCTCCTTCAAAATGGGAGGTGGAATATTTGACTGGCCAGCCAGGGCTGAAAGGAGAGAGTTTTGTTTTGGCAACACTCAGGGACAAGGCTGAGTTTCTTGCACGCAGCATTGAAGAGATCCACAAACGTCTTGCAAATCTGATGGAAGAGCGGGCGATGACATTGCAGTCAATCCGGAAACTGTAGGTCATGTATCTCCATGGCAGACTGAGGTTAAAGAGTGTGCCATCTACACTGTATTTAACTCTGTGAGAGGGCAGCTGATCTTTGATAAGGAGGTAGATTGCCACTATTATATAGAAACTAGAAGCAGGAGGAGGCCATTCGGCCCTTCCAGCCTGCTCCGCCATTCATTCTGATCCTGGCTGATCATCGAATCCAGTATCCTGATCCCCCCCTTCCCCCCATATCACTCGATCCCTTTAGCCTTCTTGAAATCTCACAACGTTTTGGCCTCAACTACTTTCTGTGGGAGTGAATTCCACACATTCACCACCCTCTGGGTGAAGAAATCTCTCCTCACCTCAGTCCTAAAAGGTTTACCCCTTATCCTCAAACTATGACCCCCTAGTTCTGGACTCCCCCCCACCATCGGGAACATTCTTTCTGAATCCACCCTGTTAGAATTTTATAAGTTTCCATGAGATCCCCTCTCACTCTCCTAAACTCCAGTGAATATAATCCTCACCGACTTAGTCTCTCCTCATATGACAGATTTTTCCCTCTTCCTCAAGCTGTCGATGGGGTTTAAGGTCCCCACCGCCCCATGTGCCTACACTGACTCCTCCTTAAGCAGTGCCTCAATTATAAAAATTTTCAAATTCCTCCACTGCCTCACCTCTTCCCTATCTCTAACCTCCTATGACCCCCAAGATCTCTGGACATCCCTGATTTTAGTTACTCCATAGCTGCCTGGAGCCCTAAGCTCTGGAATTCCCATCCCTAAACCTCTCCCCTTCTTCTCCTCCTGTAAGACGCTCCTTAAAACCAACCTCTTTGGCCGAGCTTTTGATCACCTGTCCCCCTAGTACCTCCTTATGTCGCTCGGGGTCAAACTTTGCTTTATAAAACACTTCTGGTGAAGTGTCCCAGGACATCTTATTAGGGGAGGCAGTAGCATAATGGTATTGTCACTGGAATCGTAATCCGGAGGTGCATGGGCAAAATCTTGGGAGCCAGGTTAAAATCCCACCATAGCAGATGGTGAAATTTGAACTCAATACAAAATAAATCTGAAATTAAAGCTCGAACGGTGATCATTGTCAATTGTCGCAAAACCCATCTGGTTCACTATAGGCGGCACGGTGGCACAGTGGTTAGCACTGCTGCCTCACAGCGCCAGGGACCGGGGTTCGATTCCCGGCTCGGGTCACTGTCTGTGCGGAGTTTGTACGTTCTCCCCGTGTCTGCGTGGGTTTCCTCCGGGTGCTCCCAGTTTCCTCCCACGGTCCGAAAGACGTGCTGGTTAGGGTGCATTGGCCGCGCTAAATTCTCCCTCAGGGTAACCCGAACTAGCGCCGGAGTGTGGCGACTGGGGGATTTTCACAGTAACTTCATTGCAGTGTTAATGTAAGCCTTACTTGTGACTCATAAATAAGCTTTGATTAATGTAAACCTACTTATGGCACTAAGCACATAAGCACTTCCCATAAACGAATTTTAAAAAAACGTTACTGTATGCTATAAATTACAAAAACTGCAGACGATTGGAAAAGAAACACCTCCCAAGAAGTGCATTTTTAAAGGAAGTGCTGTCAAAGTTTCAAAAACAATTGCAAGCAAAACTAACTCGGCAATATTTATTCCTTCACGTCAGTTTCTTTCGAGAAAAAAACGGTTTATCCTAACCCTCACAGAAGATCGGAAACTGCCCCAATTCACAAAGGGACACTGAAAGAAATCTAAGGCATGAAAGCATTTCCTGTGAAAAGGCAGCTCCGCTGACAAATGTGGAGTAGATTCTCTGGAACAGACGACGACTGCCTACACCCGGGTGATTATGGGCAAGGGGCGGCCGCCGAGGTTTGGGGAACAGACAGGATTCTGCACAAACTTGTCCAGGGAGTCTCTCCCCAACAGGCTGCTGCCTAGAATCTGGCAAGACACTATAACACAGCTGGCCGACCTCGGCACCGGGTCGGCTGTCCCCGCCAAGATATTCCTGTACAGTCGCACTCTGGCTCTCGAGGCAAACTAGCGCGCGTATCTCGTGAAGTAATAACATGAAGCATAAAAGGGGAAGGCAGACACCTCAATGCAGACAGCCAGAGTTAAAAATAAACGCTTGTTAATCATAGAATCTTTACAGTGCAGAAGGAGGCCATTCGGCCCATCGGTTGTGCATCGACTCTTACCCAGGCTTACCCCATAACCCCACGGATTTACCCCGCTAACCCCCAGAACCGATGCATGTTGGGACACTAAGGGGCAATTTAGCACGGCCAATCCACCTAACCTGCACATCTTTGGACACTAAGGGGCAATTTAGCATAGCCAATCCCCCTAACCTGCACATCTTTGGACACTAAGGGGCAATTTAGCATGGCCAATCCACCTAACCTGCACATCTTTGAACACTAAGGAACAATTTAGCACGGCCAATCCACCTAACCTGCACATCTTTGGACACTAAGGGGCAATTTAGCATGGCCAATCCACCTAACCAGCACATCTTTGGACACTAAGGGGCAATTTAGCATGGCCAATCCACCTAACCAGCACATCTTTGGACACTAAGGGGCAATTTAGCATGGCCAATCCGCCTAACCTGCACATCTTTGGACACTAAGGGCAATTTAGCATGGCCAATCCCCCTAACCTGCACATCTTTGGACACTAAGGAACAATTAAGCATGGCCAATCCCCCTAACCTGTACATCTTTGGACACTAAGGGGCAATTTAGCATGGCCAATCCCCCTAACCTGTACATCTTTGGACACTAAGGGCAATTTAGCATGGCCAATCCCCCTAACCTGTACATCTTTGGAGTGTGGGAGGAAACCGGAGCACCCGGAGGAAACCCACGCAGACACGGGGAGAACATGCAAACTCCACACGGACAGTGACCCAAGGCTGGAATCGAACCCGGGTCCCCGGCGCCGTGAGGCAACAGCGCTAACCATACACTGTCGCACCTAGGACAAGAAAGGAAGGAGGAACTTGCATTTGCATAGCCTCAGGACGTCCCAAAGCGCTTTACGATCAATTAAATACGCTTGCGGAAAATGTGCGACAGATACGGAGGCTCGAAGATCATTTGCCAGCGACCTCACAAACATAATGGAGAGTCGAGCACACGGGAGCGTCTGTCCTGGGTGTGCTCAAAGCCAGGAACTACAAACGAGCTCTGTGCTGCCAGAGAGAAGCTAAAAGGGAAGCTGTGTAGGGGATCTCGAACCCGATTACTATACCCAGTCGGCTGGGCTGAAACAAGCACACAATCTACCGACACACAACACCGAGACTCGCAAATAGAACAGATAAAACCACACCTGGTCAAGTGCTGGTGACTGCGAGTGTCACAGCAATATATCATCTCTGCATCACGACACAAGGAGAACGGAGGGGAGGGGGGGGTGAACTGCAAATAGTTCACATCAAACCGTAATCGCCACACGCTACTTTTTAAAAGCCCCCCCCCCCCCACCCCCCACACACAGAGAGAAGATCACATACCCGGCAGCGAGACACAACAACCCTTTGTCTTCGATGATAGAAGGATTCTAAAAGCTGGCACCTGCGCCAGAGAGGAACACCTCGCTGCCTGCCCTGCCAAACAGGTTACAGAGGCTCCTTGGGTTTCAGACTTTGATCGACACGTCATTCCCGACACACAGTCATGAGGAATGTGGAGCGAGTCACTATCTAACCCTCTCCCAGGGCCGGGCGCTGATTACAGAGTCTCCAGGGTGCCTTTGGAACATCCTTTCAGAGAGCCGGTCGGAGAACACCAGAAACCACAGCTGCGTGCGCGCACACACACATATACACAACACGCCCAGAACGGGCATGCTTCCACAACAGAATTAACACAACTCGCAGCCAGTGTAATTACAATCTGCAGCTACAAATTAAAATGGTTTGCTTATCGCATGGCTTGCCACACCGCTCAAAAACGTTTTGTTTTGCACTGCGGGTTTATACACTTAACTGGCAAACTCCAAGAGAAACCATCCAGGGGTCGCAGCCGATCCCCCGTCCAGGGGTCGCAGCCGATCCCCCGTCCAGGGGTCGCAGCCGACCTCCCGTCCAGGGGTCGCAGCCGACCTCCCGTCCAGGGGTCGCAGCCGACCTCCCGTCCAGGGGTCGCAGCCGACCTCCCGTCCAGGGGTCGCAGCCGACCTCCCGTCCAGGGGTCGCAGCCGACCTCCCGTCCAGGGATCGCAGCTGACCTCCCGTCCAGGGGTCGCAGCCGATCCCCCGTCCAGGGATCGCAGCCGACCTCCCGTCCAGGGATCGCAGCCGACCTCCCGTCCAGGGATCGCAGCCGACCTCCCGTCCAGGGATCGCAGCCGATCCCCCGTCCAGGGATCGCAGCCGATCCCCCGTCCAGGGGTCGCAGCCGACCTCCCGTCCAGGGGTCGCAGCCGACCTCCCGTCCAGGGGTCGCAGCCGACCTCCCGTCCAGGGGTCGCAGCCGACCTCCCGTCCAGGGGTCGCAGCCGACCTCCCGTCCAGGGATCGCAGCCGACCTCCCGTCCAGGGGTCGCAGCCGATCCCCCGTCCAGGGATCGCAGCCGATCCCCCGTCCAGGGGTCGCAGCCGACCTCCCGTCCAGGGGTCGCAGCCGACCTCCCGTCCAGGGGTCGCAGCCGACCTCCCGTCCAGGGATCGCAGCCGACCTCCCGTCCAGGGATCGCAGCCGACCTCCCGTCCAGGGATCGCAGCCGATCCCCCGTCCAGGGATCGCAGCCGATCCCCCGTCCAGGGATCGCAGCCGATCCCCCGTCCAGGGGTCGCAGCCGACCTCCCGTCCAGGGGTCGCAGCCGACCTCCCGTCCAGGGGTCGCAGCCGACCTCCCGTCCAGGGGTCGCAGCCGATCCCCCGTCCAGGGATCGCAGCCGATCCCCCGTCCAGGGGTCGCAGCCGATCCCCCGTCCAGGGGTCGCAGCCGACCACCCGTCCAGGGGTCGCAGCCGACCTCCCGTCCAGGGGTCGCAGCCGACCTCCCGTACAGGGGTCGCAGCCGATCCCCCGTCCAGGGATCGCAGCCGATCCCCCGTCCAGGGATCGCAGCCGATCCCCCGTCCAGGGGTCGCAGCCGACCTCCCGTCCAGGGGTCGCAGCAGGGTTCGCAGCCGACCTCCCGTCCAGGGGTCGCAGCCGACCTCCCGTCCAGGGGTCGCAGCCGACCTCCCGTCCAGGGGTCGCAGCCGATCCCCCGTCCAGGGGTCGCAGCCGATCCCCCGTCCAGGGATCGTAGCCGATCTCTGTACAAATTTGAACGGTAAGATATTACGATTCCCATTTCAAGGCAGCTACAAGCTTTTGATTTGATTTGATTTATTATTGTCACAGGTATTGGGATAAAGTGAAAAGTATTGTTTCTTGCGCGCTATACAGACAAAGCATACCGTTCATAGAGAAGGAAAGGAGAGGGTGCAGAATGTAGTGTTACAGTCATAGCTAGGGTGCAGAGAAAAATCAGCTTAATGCGAGGTAGGTCCATTCAAAAGTCTGACAGCAGCAGGGAAGAAGCTGTTCTTGAGTCGGTCGGTACGTGACCTCAGACTTTTGTATCTTTTTCCCGACGGAAGGTAGAAGAGAGAATGTCCGGGGTGTGTGTGGGGGGTCCTGGATTATGCCGGCTGCTTTTCCCGAGGCAGCAGGAAGTGTAGACGGAGTCAGTGGATGGGAGGCTGGTTTCAGAATAATTTTCATCCTGCTGATAAGAATTTTATTCCCTCCCTGAAGATGCCAACTCTCACTAATGGGCTGGGTGTGCCATGCCTCCACTGGAGGCAGGAAGAATCCCCGTTTCCAGGGATCTGTGATACGTACTGCAATGCAGTGCGTCAGGAGATGACTGCACGCTGTCCCGGCGGGCTGCTGTTGACTTACTTTTTCTCCTCTTTTCTGGGGCCGGGCGCAGACGGGGCCGAGGGGGGGCCGGGCGCTGACGGGGCCGAGGGGGGGCCGGGCGCAGACGGGGCCGAGGGGGGGCCGGGCGCAGACGGGGCCGAGGGGGGGCCGGGCGCAGACGGGGCCGAGGGGGGGCCGGGCGCAGACGGGGCCGAGGGGGGGCCGGGCGCAGACGGGGCCGAGGGGGGGCCGGGCGCAGACGGGGCCGAGGGGGGGCCGGGCGCAGACGGGGCCGAGGGGGGGCCGGGCGCAGACGGGGCCGAGGGGGGGCCGGGCGCAGACGGGGCCGAGGGGGGGCCGGGCGCAGACGGGGCCGAGGGGGGGCCGGGCGCTGACGGGGCCGAGGGGGGGCCGGGCGCAGACGGGGCCGAGGGGGGGCCGGGCGCAGACGGGGCCGAGGGGGGGCCGGGCGCAGACGGGGCCGAGGGGGGCCGGGCGCAGACGGGGCCGAGGGGGGGCCGGGCGCAGACGGGGCCGAGGGGGGGCCGGGCGCAGACGGGGCCGAGGGGGGGCCGGGCGCAGACGGGGCCGAGGGGGGGCCGGGCGCAGACGGGGCCGAGGGGGGGCCGGGCGCAGACGGGGCCGAGGGGGGGCCGGGCGCAGACGGGGCCGAGGGGGGGCCGGGTGCAGACGGGGCCGAGGGGGGGCCGGGCGCAGACGGGGCCGAGGGGGGGCCGGGCGCAGACGGGGCCGAGGGGGGGCCGGGCGCAGACGGGGCCGAGGGGGGGCCGGGCGCAGACGGGGCCGAGGGGGGGCCGGGCGCAGACGGGGCCGAGGGGGGGCCGGGCGCAGACGGGGCCGAGGGGGGGCCGGGCGCTGACAGGGCCGAGGGGGGACCGGGCGCAGACGGGGCCGAGGGGGGGCCGGGCGCAGACGGGGCCGAGGGGGGGCCGGGCGCAGACGGGGCCGAGGGGGGGGCCG
The DNA here is from genome assembly GCF_964213995.1 of Mustelus asterias. NCBI lineage: Eukaryota > Metazoa > Chordata > Chondrichthyes > Carcharhiniformes > Triakidae > Mustelus > Mustelus asterias. The sequence continues at coordinate 59,864 of NW_027591323.1, read as the reverse complement.
GGCGCAGACGGGGCCGAGGGGGGGCCGGGCGCAGACGGGGCCGAGGGGGGGCCGGGCGCAGACGGGGCCGAGGGGGGGCCGGGCGCTGACGGGGCCAAGGGGGGGCCGGGCGCAGACGGGGCCGAGGGGGGGCCGGGCGCTGACGGGGCCAAGGGGGGGCCGGGCGCAGACGGGGCGCCGGGCGCAGACGGGGCCGAGGGGGGGCCGGGCGCAGACGGGGCCGAGGGGGGGCCGGTCGCAGACGGGGCCAAGGGGGGGCCGGGCGCAGACTGGGCCGAGGGGGGGCCGGGGGCAGACGGGGCCGAGAGGGGGCCGGGCGCAGACGGGGCCGAGGGGGGGGCCGGACGCAGACGGGGCCGAGGGGGGGGCCGGGCGCAGACGGGGCCGAGGGGGGGGCCGGGCGCAGAGGGGGCCGAGGGGGGGCAGGACGCTGACAGGGCCGAGGGGGGGCAGGACGCTGACAGGGCCGAGGGGGGGCCGGGCGCAGACAGGGCCAAGGGGGGGCAGGACGCTGACAGGGCCGAGGGGGGGCCGGGCGCAGACAGTGCCGAGAGGGGGCAGGACGCTGACGGGGCCGAGGGGGGGCAGGACGCTGACAGGGCCGAGAGGGGGCAGGGCGCTGACAGGGCCGAGGGGGGGCAGGACGCGGACGGGGCCGAGGGGGGGCAAGACGCGGACGGGGCCAAGGGGGGGCCGGGTGCAGACGGGGCCGAGGGGGGGCCGGGCGCTGACGGGGCCAAGGGGGGGCCGGGCGCAGACGGGGCCGAGGGGGGGCCGGACGCAGACGGGGCCGAGGGGGGGCCGGGCGCAGACGGGGCCGAGGGGGGGCCGGACGCAGACGGGGCCAAGGGGGGGCCGGGCGCAGACGGGGCCGAGGGGGGGCCGGGCGCAGACGGGGCCGAGGGGGGGCCGGGCGCAGACGGGGCCGAGGGGGGGCCGGACGCAGACGGGGCCGAGGGGGGGGCCGGGCGCAGACGGGGCCGAGGGGGGGCCGGGCGCAGACGGGGCCGAGGGGGGGCAGGACGCTGACAGGGCCGAGGGGGGGCAGGACGCTGACAGGGCCGAGGGGGGGCCGGGCGCAGACAGGGCCAAGGGGGGGCAGGACGCTGACAGGGCCGAGGGGGGGCCGGGCGCAGACAGGGCCAAGAGGGGGCAGGACGCTGATGGGGCCGAGGGGTGGCAGGACGCTGACAGGGCCGAGAGGGGGCAGGGCGCTGACAGGGCCGAGGGGGGGCAGGACGCGGACGGGGCCGAGGGGGGGCAAGACGCGGACGGGGCCGAGGGGGGGCCGGACGCGGACGGGGCCGAGGGGGGGCCGGACGCGGACGGGGCCGAGGGGGGGCCGGACGCGGACGGGGCCGAGGGGGGGCCGGACGCGGACGGGGCCGAGGGGGGGCAGGACGCGGACGGGGCCGAGGGGGGGCCGGACGCGGACGGGGCCGAGGGGGGACCGGACGCGGACGGGGCCGAGGCCGAGGCCGAGGGGGGGCCGGACGCGGACGAGGGGGGGCCGGACGCAGACGGGGCCGAGGGGGGGCCGGACGCAGACGGGGCCGGGGGGGGCCAGACGCAGACGGGGCCGAGGGGGGGCCGGACGCAGACGGGGCCGAGGGGGGGCCGGACGCAGACGGGGCCGAGGGGGGGCCGGACGCAGACGGGGCCGAGGGGGGGCCGGACGCAGACGGGGCCGAGGGGGGGCCGGACGCAGACAGGGCCGAGGGGGGGCCGGACGCAGACGGGGCCGAGGGGGGGCCGGACGCAGACGGGGCCGAGGGGGGGCCGGACGCAGACGGGGCCGAGGGGGGGCCGGACGCAGACGGGGCCGAGGGGGGGCCGGACGCAGACGGGGCCGAGGGGGGGCCGGACGCAGACGGGGCCGAGAGGGGGCCGGACGCAGACGGGGCCGAGGGGGGGCCGGACGCAGACGGGGCCGAGGGGGGGCCGGACGCAGACCGGGCCGAGGGGGGGCCGGACGCAGACCGGGCCGAGGGGGGGCCGGACGCAGACCGGGCCGAGAGGGGGCCGGACGCAGACGGGGCCGAGGGGGGGCCGGACGCAGACGGGGCCGAGGGGGGGCCGGACGCAGACGGGGCCGAGGGGGGGCCGGACGCAGACGGGGCCGAGGGGGGGCCGGACGCAGACGGGGCCGAGGGGGGGCCGGACGCAGACGGGGCCGAGGGGGGGCCGGACGCAGACGGGGCCGAGGGGGGGCCGGACGCAGACGGGGCCAAGGGGGGGCCGGACGCAGACGGGGCCGAGGGGGGGCCGGACGCAGACGGGGCTGAGAGGGGGGCAGGACACAGACAGGGCCGAAGAATATAAAAACTCCTGAATACGTCACAGACGCTTGCAGGGATTGTCAGCTATCAGACACACTGCTTTCTGTCTCCATCCTCCATCTCAGGAACTCAGAAAGTAAACATACCGCAGGCTATCACTATTCCCATTGGGTAAAACATAATTGCTGAACAGGCATCTGTAAAATGTAATCCTCCGCCCCGCTTTCTCTACACAGTCAACACCATCAGTGCGACATTACAGCTCCACAAACCAAACCACTCGCAGTCAAGGTGACTCCCTCCTCCCATCACATTAATAGGAGACCACAGATAGCGCCAGCGATGGTCCAAAGGGAAAAGGCAGCGCATCCAGAAGGAATTTCCAAACCAAATACTTTGAAGGGAAGAATCTGAAGGGAGGGTGAGGCTGGCTCTATCATGGAATCCCTACAGTGCAGAAGGAGGCCATTCGGCCCATCGAGCCTGCGCCAACAAGCCAATCAGGCCCTATGCCCGTAACCCCCAAGTATTTACCCTGCTAATCCCCCTGGCACTATGGGACAATTTAGCACGGCCAATCCACCTAACCTCCACATCTTTGGACTGTGGGAGGAAACCCACGCAGACACGGGGAGAATGTGCAGACTCCGCACCGACAGTGACCCAAGCTGGGAATCGAACCCAGGTCCCTGGCGCGGTGAGGCGGCAGTGCTGACCCACTGTGCCACCATGCCACCCTGAGGAATGGATTTTTCGCTCTAGAAAAGGGGTTGGCGCTGCCACAGGCTCGCTGTGCTGAGGAGATTCTGTAGGAGTGGATGATTTGTTGGCTATGCTTTACGTCAGCTTTGCAAGAGGAACATGTGGTGTGCCGCTCTCTGGCCAAAGGCAAATCATGATGAGGAGATGCCGGCGTTGGACTGGGGAAAACACAGTAAGAAGTCTCACAACACCAGGTTAAAGTCCAACAGGTTTATTTGGTAGCAAAATCCACTAGCTTTCGGAGCGCTGCCCCTTCGTCAGGTGAGTGGGAGCTCTGTTCACAAACAGGGCATATAAAGACACAAACTCAATTTACAAAATAATGGTTGGAATGCGAGTCTTTACAGGTAATCAAGTCTTAAAGGTACAGACACTGTGATTGGAGAGTGGGTTAAACACAGGTTAAAGAGATGTGTATTGTCTCCAGACAGGACAGTTAGTGAGATTTTGCAAGCCCAGGCAAGTCGTGGGGATTACAGATAGTGTGACATGAACCCAAGATCCCGGTTTAGGCCATCCTCATGTGTGCAGAACTTGGCTTTCAGTCTCTGCTCAGCGACTCTGCGCTGTCGTGTGTCGTGAAGGCCGCCTTGGAGAACGCTTACCCGAAGATCAGAGGCTGAATGCCCGTGACCGCTGAAGTGTTCGCCAACAGGAAGAGAACACCCTTGCCTGGTGATTGTCGAGCGGTGTTCATTCATCCGTTGTCGTAGCATCTGCGTGGTCTCCCCAATGTACCATGCCTCGGGACATCCTTTCCTGCAGTGTATCAGGTAGACAACGTTGGCCGAGTTGCAAGAGTAGGTACCGTGTACCTGGTGGATGGTGTTCTCACGTGAGATGATGGCATCCGTGTCGATGATCCGGCACGTCTTGCAGAGGTTGCTGTGGTAGGGTTGTGTGGTGTCGTGGTCACTGTTCTCCTGAAGGCTGGGTAGTTTGCTGCGGACAATGGTTGTGCGGTTGATGAAGGCAAGAAGTGGGGGTGTGGGGATGGCCTTGGCGAGATGTTCGTCTTCATCAATGACATGTTGAAGGCTCCGGAGAAGATGTCGTAGCTTCTCCGCTCCGGGGAAGTACTGGACGACGAAGGGTACTCTGTCCACTGTGTCCCGTGTTTGTCTTCTGAGGAGGTCGGTGCGGTTTTTCGCTGTGGCGCGTCGGAACTGTCGATCGATGAGTCGAGCGCCACATCCTGTTCTTATGAGGGCATCTTTCAGTGTCTGGAGGTGCCTGTTGCGATCGTCCTCATCCGAGCAGATCCTGTGTATACGGAGGGCTTGTCCGTAGGGGATGGCTTCTTTAACGTGAGGTTATCCGTGGGCTTGCGGTACAGTGAGGTGCTGAGGTAACCGTCCTTGATGGAGATGCGCGTGTCCAAGAATGTAACCGATTCCGGAGAGTAGCCCATGGTGAGTCTGATAGTCATAGAGGTTTACAGCATGGAAACAGGCCCTTCGGCCCAACTTGTCCATGCCGCCCTTTTTTTAAAAACCCGTAAGCTAATCCCAATTGCCCGCATTTGGCCCATGTCCCTCTATACCCATCGTACCCATGTAACTGTCTAAATGTTTTTAAAAGACAAAATTGTACCCGCCTCTACTACTACCTCTGGCAGCTTGTTCCAGACACTCACCATCCTGTGTGTGAAAAAATTGCCCCTCTGGATCCTTTTGTATCTCTCCCCTTAGACCTATGCCCTCTAGTTTTAGACTCCCGTACCTTTGGGAAAAGCTATCGACCATCTAGCTGATCTGTGCCCCTCATTATTTTATAGACCTCAATAAGATCACCCCTCAGCCTCCTACGCTCCAGAGAAAAAAGTCCCAGTCTATCCAGCCTCTCCTTATAACTCAATCCATCAAGTCCCGGTAGCATCCTAGTAAATCTTTTCTGCACTCTTTCTAGTTTAATAATATCCTTTCTATAATAGGGTGACCAGAAATACACACAGTATTCCAAGTGTGGCCTTACCAATGTCTTGTACAACTTCAACAAGACGTCCCAACTCCTGAATTCAATGCTCTGACCAATGAAACCAAGCATGCTGAATGCCTTCTTCACCACTCTGTCCACCTGTGACTCCACTTTCAAGGAGCTATGAACATGCACCCTTAGATCTCTTTGCTCTGTAACTCTCCCCCAACGCCCTACCATTAACTGAGTAAGTCCTGCCCTGGTTCAATCTACCAAAATGCATCACCTAGTATTTGTCTAAATTAAACTCCATCTGCCATTCGTCAGCCCACTGGCCCAATTGATCACTATCCTGTTGCATGGTGGGATGGAACATGTTGATGTCATCATATAGTTGTTTCAGTGATTGTTCACCATGAGTCCAAAGGAAGAAAATGTTATCGATGTATCTCGTGTATAGCATCGGTTGAAGGTCCTGTGCGGTGAAGAGGTCTTGTTCGAATCTGTGCATGAAGATGTTGGCATATTGAGGTGCGAATTTGGTCCCCATGGCTGTTCCGTGTGTCTGCAAGAAGAACTGGTTGTTGAAGGTGAAGACATTGTGGTCCAGGATGAAGCGGATGAGTTGTAAAATTGCATCTGGAGATTGGCAGTTGTCGGTGTTGAGTACTGAGGCAGTTGCAGCAATGCCATCGTCGTGGGGGATGCTGGTGTAGAGTGCCGAGACATCCATTGTGACGAGGAGTGCTCCTGGTTCAACTGCTCCATGTGTGCTGAGTTTCTGTAGGAAGTCCATAGTGTCGCGAGAAAAGCTGGGGGTTCTTTGTACAATGGGTTTCAGGATGCCCTCGACATAGCCAGAGAGGTTCTCGCACAGGGTTCCATTGCCCGATACGATGGGACGGCCGGGTGTGTTTGCCTTGTGTATCTTCGGGAGGCAGTAGAGATCTCCAACGCGGGGAGTACGTGGGATGAGAGCACGGAGGATGCTTTGAAGGTCCGGATCAAAGGTCTTGATCAGTCTGTTGAGTTGACGGGTGTGTTCTTTGGTCGGATTTGTGGGTAACTGTCTGTAGTGTTCCCCGTTGTCGGTACACTTCTTTGCAGTAATCCGTTCTGTTCAGTATGACGATGGCCCCTCCTTTGTCTGCTGGGTTGATGACAATGTTGCGGTTGGTCTTGAGAGCGCGGATGGCGTGCCGTTGCGTTGTGCTTGGGTGATGTTCGGGGCTGTCTTGTGAGTGCAGCTGATGAATCTGGTGTTGACGCACCTCCTGACGGCTTGGGCATACATATCAAGTCGAGGGCAGCGGCCTTCCAGAGGAGTCCAATTCGACTCTTTTCTCTTCGGTTACTGCACTGCGGATCTCTCTGTCGACTGTTCCAGTTCATTGGCTGTCTCATTGTGTTCGCTTTTGGCCTCTTGGGGTTTGTGGAAGAACTCCCGCAGTCTCATTCGCCTGATGAATTCCTCTGTGTCTGCTGCGAGACTGATGGGGTCTATTTTGGTGGTGGGGCAGAAATTGAGCCCTCGGCTGAGAACTTCCATTTCCTCTGGTTGAAGTGTGTAGTCCGACAAGTTGACAATGGACTTCCCTGCAGTGGTACTGTTTTCTACTGTGGTACCGGGGGGGGGCTTGGTTGCTGCTGGTGGTGATGCCGAGTTTCTCAAGTTTCCTGTTCTTGGTGTGCATGTAGATGGTGTAGTTCCTTTGTCTCGTCTGCTTGGCAGAGTTTCGCAGCCGGTCTGCGTCCTGAGCGCAAATTGAGAATATGGACTCTATCTTGGTTTCCAGGATGCGGCGTTTGCTGTAGAGCTGGTGTATGAGGTGTATGGGTATGGGCGGCACGGTAGCACAGTGGTTAGCACTGCTGCTTCACAGCTCCAGGGTCCTGGGTTCGATTCCCGGCTCGGGTCACTGTCTGTGTGGAGTTTGCACATTCTCCTCGTGTCTGCGTGGGTTTCCTCCGGGTGCTCCGGTTTCCTCCCACAGTCCAAAGATGTGCGGGTTAGGTTGATTGGCCAGGTTAAAAAAAAAAAAATTGCCCCTTAGAGTCCTGGGATGTGTAGGTTAGAGGGATTAGCGGGTAAAATGTGTGGGGGTGGGGCCTGGGTGGGATTGTGGTCGGTGCAGACTCGATGGGCCGAATGGCCTCCTTCTGCACTGTAGGGTTTCTATGGTTGAGGAGTGAGAGAGAGAGAGAGGGAAAGGCAAATCAGCCATACCTCTCTCCCACAAGTTCATTAGAGAAAAGAAAAGCAGAAGGAGAAAGTGGACACTTATAAGTTGCGTTACAGCAGGGACGGAGGTGGCGGAGGTCAGATCAGCAACCTGCCGGGTTATGCTGCCGCCTTCACACTGAGCGCGCGAGGCAGCCCCACTGCATTGCCCTCGCACTGCCCAATTACAGTCAGAGCCGTGCTGAGATTTTCACAGCAGATAATTACCCCCTCCTCCCCCCCCCCCAAGGCTGCCAGTGGCGGAGCGTTCGCTCTCTGTGGCGGTTTCCCCTGGAGAAAGATCACACAGCCAGCTGCCAAGCCGACTTCCTGTGCCTCTTGAAGATCACCCGGACCTCCTCCCATCGCTACGATCAAAGACAGTGTTGGCATTCGGGCGGATGGGCAGCCTCCCGTCCACTGGCTCCACCTACACTTCCCGCTGCCTCGGGAAAAGCAGCCGGCATAATCAAGGACCCCCCGACACACCCCGGACATTCTCTCTTCCACCTTCTTCCGTCGGGAAAAAGATACAAAAGTCTGAGGTCACGTACCGACCGACTCAAGAACAGCTTCTTCCCTGCTGCTGTCAGACTTTTGAATGGACCTACCTCACATTAAGTTGATCTTTCTCTACACCCTAGCTGTGACTGTAACACTACATTCTGCACCCTCTCCTTTCCTTCTCTATGAACGGTGTGCTTTGTCTGTAGCGCGTAAGAAACAATACTTTTTACTGTATCCCAATACATGTGACAATAATAAATCAAATCTATGTTCTCTATGAACGGTATGCTTTGTCTGTAGCGCGTAAGAAACAATACTTTTTACTGTATCCCAATACATGTGACAATAATAAATCAAATCTATGTACTCTATGAACGGTATGCTTTGTCTGTATAGCGCGCAAGAAACAATACTTTTCACTGTATCCCGATACATGTGACAATAATAAATCAAATCTATGTACTCTATGAACGGTATGCTTTCTCTGTATAGCGCGCAAGAAACAATACTTTTCACTGTATCCCAATACATGGGACAATAATAAATCAAATCAAATCAAAAGAATTGCTTCCACCGCAAGAAACTGCAATGGGTCGTGAATGTAGCCCAGTCTCATCACACAAACCAGCCTCCCATCCATTGACTCTGTCTACACTTCCCACTGCCTCGGAAAAAGCAGCCAGCATAATCAAGGACCCCACACTCAATGACCCGGCCGCCTCTGTGGCAATGAGTTCCACAGATTCACCACCCTCTGGCTGAAGAAATCCCTCCTTATCTCGGTTCCAAAGGGGTCGTCCCTTTACTCTGAGGCTGTGCCCTCGGATCCGAGTCTCTCCCACTAATGGAAACATCTCCCCCAAGTCCACTCTGTCCAGGCCTCTCAGTCTGTCTACACTTTCAGTCTGTCTATATGGTCCCCCCAATGCCGACACTATAGTTAAGAAAGCCCCACCAACGCCTCTACTTTCTCAGAAGACTAAGGAAATTTGGCATGTCCGCTACGACTCTCACCAACTTTTACAGATGCCCCATAGAAAGCATTCTTTCTGGTTGTATCACAGCTTGGTATGGCTCCTGCTCTGCCCAAGACCGCAAGGAACTACAAAAGGTCGTGAATGTAGCCCAATCCATCACGCAAACCAGCCTCCCATCCATTGACTCTGTCTACACTTCCCACTGCCTCGGGAAAAGCAGCCGGCATAATCAAGGACCCCACACACCCCGGACATTCTCTCTTCCACCTTCTTCCGTCGGGAAAAAGATACAAAAGTCTGAGGTCATGTATCAATCGACTCAAGAAAGATTCTTCTCTGCTGCTGTCAGACTTTTGAATGGACTTACCTTACACAAAGTTGATCTTTCTCTACACCCTAGCTGTGACTGTAAAACTACATTCTGCAGGACCAGGATTCAAATGTAAGTCAGCAAGCGGGTTTACAGAAGTTTGCAAAAGGTCAGAAGACCAGTCAGAGGTGCACTGTGGGGGCAAAAACCATTTTAAAATTCTGACATTACAACAAATGCCAAGTTAACAGGAATCCACATCATTGACAGACATAGAACAGCCTTGCCCTCAATGTACGAACGATCGTGTGGTGTAAAATGAATCAGGGTACAACTGGAACAGATCTGGCCCTCCTCGTTGGAGGGAGTACAGAGGAGATTCACAAGAATGCCTCAAGGGATAAGGAAGTAGTTTTGAGGATGGATTGGAGAGGTTGGGACCGTTTTCCTGGGAGAAAAGAATTAGGAGTAGGCCACTCGGCCCCTCGAGGCTGCTCCACCATTCAATTAAATCAGGGCTGATTGGATTGCGGCCTCAACCCCACTTTCCTGTTTGCTGGATCCCCATCCCCTCCCAACTTTCCTCTCTACTATTTCCCCAACTTTCCTATCTGCTCCACCCAGGCCCTATCCCCATAACCACACGCATTTACCCTGCTAGTCCCCTGACACTGAGGGGCAATTTAGCATGGCCAATCCACCTAACCTGGACATCTTTGGACACCAAGGGGACAATTTAGCATGGCCAATCCACCTAACCTGGACATCTTTGGACACTAAGGGGCAATTTAGTATGGCCTATCCACCTAACCAGCACATCTTTGGACTGTGGGAGGAAACCGGAGCACCCGGAGGAAACCCATGCAGACACGGGGAGAAGGTGCAGACTCTGGGTGGGATTGTTGTCAGTGCAGGCTCGATGGGCCGAACGGCCTCCTTCAGCTCTGTAGGGATTCCATGATTCTAGGCATGTCCCTTTGTTCAAAATTTTGCCGCAAAATATAGCGCATAAAACTATAGTTTACACGGCTCACAAACAACGTGGACACAACTTTCCAAGCGCGCTAATCTCATTTTGCTGCGTTAGTTGTGTTGCATGTTCCAATTGATTGGATAATTTTGTATATTTAAGGGTGAACAATCGCTGGATTGCACCCAGTTTGCAATCATACAGAAATAACTTTATCATTGTGCAAGAGGTTTACACAAGCATTGAGGAATTTTCACTCTACGAGCTGGTATCAAGACACACCTGAATTTATTTTATTCTGTTTTAAAAAAGCATCGTTTTGGACATTGTGCCTCCCTGCAAGGGATGGCAACACTGAACATACGCACCGTGCCCGACTAAAGAAAGAGGACTGCTTAAAATTTCATTTACAAAAAGGAGACGCCGTTATTCGTAGAACCAGGTAGAAACAACTGCCAAATGCTGGAACAAAACATTTGCGAAATCACCTTCAGACTCAGGCAGACATCTGAATTAGAATCATAGAATCCCTACAGCGCAGAAGGAGGCCATTCAGCCCATCGACTCTGCACCGACAATAACCCCATCCAGGCTCTATCCACGTCACCCCACATATTTACCCTGCTCATCCCTCTAATCTACGCTTCCCAGGACACTAAGGGGCAATTTAGCACGGCCAATCCACCTAACCTGCACATCTTTGGACACTAAGGGGCAATTTAGCACGGCCAATCCACCTAACCCGAACTGTGGGAGGAAACCGGAGCACCCGGAGGAAACCCACGCAGACACAGGGAGAACGTGCAGACTCCGCACAGACAGTGACCCGAGCCGGGAATCGAACCCGGGTTCGTGGCGCTGTGAGGCAGCAGTGCTAACCCGCTGTGCCGCCCATATTTAGTCAGGCCAGCAGCAGACACTTATATACTGGGTTCGCAAGACCCTTATCTTTGCCAGCACTGGCAATGTAAATAAGATGACTAATGAATGCAGATCAGTGTAACTGGTTAATCTAGTTATTCCTCGCTTTAAACGGGGGTGGTGTGACATTCCACTCTTCCCATCCGAAATTGTGCAAGGATAGCTATGTGTATACTTGTCTAACGCCTAACTGAGTGCTGAATGAGGAGCAGGTTCCACTTACACTCAAGAATTTGTGTGTGTGTGGTGGGTGGGGAAGGATTAGTAACAAGGCTCCCCAACCACCTACCCCAACACTCTTCCAACAGAAGCTGAACCGGACCCTGCCACATAAATCCTGTGGCTACCAGAGCAGTGATGTGGCGATGACCTGTGGGTTGGGGAGGCTCAGACTGGGGGCATGGGCACCATGGTGGCATAGTGGTTAGCACTGCAGCCTCACAGCACCAGGGACCCGGGTTCAATTCCTGGGCTTGGGTCACTGCTTGTGCGGAGTCTGTACATTCTCCCTGTGTCTGCGTGGGTTTCCTTCAGGTGCTCTGGTTTCCTCCCACAGTCCAAAAAAGATGTGCTGGTTAGGTGCATTGGCTATGATAAATTCTCCCTCAGTGTAAACCTCTATGGCTCTATAGAGTCAGAGAGGTTTACAGCATGGAAACAGGCCCTTCGGCCCAACTTGTCCATGCTGCCTTTTAAAAAAAAACCCTAAACTAATCCCAATTGCCCGCATTTGGCCCATATCCCTCTATACCCATCGTACCCATGTAACTATCTAAATGCTTTTAAAAGATAAAATTGTACCCGCCTCTACTACTACCTCTGGCAGCTCGTTCCAGACACTCACCACCTTGTGTGTGAAAAAATTGCCCCTCTGGACACTTTTGTATCTCTCCCCTCTCACCTTAAACCTATGCCCTCTAGTTTTAGACTCCCCGACCTTTGGGAAAAGATATTGACTATCTAGCTGATCTGTGCCCCTCATTATTTTGTAGACCTCTATAAGATCACCCCTCAGCCTCCTACGCTCCAGAGAAAAAAGTCCCAGTCTATTCAGCCTCTCCTTATAACTCAATCCATCAAGTCCCGGTAGCATCCTAGTAAATCTTTTCTGTACTCTTCCTAGTTTAATAATATCCTTTCTATAATAGGGTGACCAGAATTGCACACAGTATTCCAAGTGTGGCCTTACCAACGTCTTGTACAACTTCAACAAGACGTCCCAACTCCTGTATTCAATTTATTTCGGAGCAGTGCTCCGAAAGCTTGTGCTATCAAATAAACCTGTTGGACTTTAACCTGGTGTTGTGAGACTTCTTACTGTGCACACCCCAGTCTAACGCCGGCTTCTCCATATCTTTGAAAGTTGTCCCAGCACAGGCATGATGGGCCAAACAGCCTCCTTCTGTGTACTAAGATTCTATGGTTTCACACAGTCTGTGCCAAGTGAACTGCCAGCAGGGCAGTACGAACAGTGGTACCAGCTCGGTAAGGACCACAGGA
>NW_027591323.1:0-42500 GCF_964213995.1 Mustelus asterias | reverse complement strand
AGATAAAATTGTACCCGCCTCTACTACTACCTCTGGCAGCTGGTTCCAGACACTCACCACACTGTGTGTGGAAAAATTGCCCCTCTGGACACTTTTGTATCTCTCCCCTCTCACCTTAAACCTATGCCCTCTAGTTTTAGACTCCCCTACCTCTGAGAAAAGATATTGACTATCTACCTTGTCTATCCCCTCATTATTTTATAGATCTCGATAAGGTCACCCCTCAGCCTCCTACGGTCCAGAGAAAACAGTCCCAGTCTATCCAGCCTCTCCTTATAACTCAAACCATCAAGTCCCGGTAGCATCCTAGTAAATCTTTTCTGCACTCTTTCTAGTTTAATAATATCGTTTCTATAATAGGGTGGCCAGAACTGTACACAGTATTCCAAGTGTGGCCTTACCAATGTCTTGTACAACTTCAACAAGACGGCCCAACTCCTGTATTCAATGCTCTGACCGATGAAACCAAGCATGCCGAATGCCTTCTTCACCACTCTGTCCACCTGTGACTCCACTTTCAAGGAGCTATGAACATGTACCCCTCGATCTCTTTGTTCTGTAACTCTCCCCAACGCCCTACCATTAACTGAGTAAGTCCTGCCCTTGGTCAGTCTACCAAAATGCATCACCTCGCATTTGTCTAAATTAAACTCTTAGTCTTGAAAACTATATCCTTCTTAAAATATATTCAGTGACTGGGCTTCCACAGCTTTGTGTGGGAGAGAATTCCACAGGTTCACCGCCCTCTGAGTGAAGACATTGCTCCACATCAGTCCTAAATGACCGACCCCGATTCCCAGCTTGGGTCACTGTCAGTGCGACATCTGTACATTCTCCCCCCCAACTGTCTGCGTGGGTTTCCTCTGGGTGCTCTGGTTTCCTCCCACAATCCGAAAGATGTGTGGGTTAGGTGCTAAATCCTCCGTCAGCGTACCTGAACAGGCACCGGAGTGTGGCGACTGGGGGATTTTCCCAGTAACTTCATTGCAGCGTTAATGTAAGCCGACTTGGGACACTAATAAATAAACTTAAACTTAAGATGTGCAGGTTAGGTGCATTGGCCATGCTAAATTACCCCTTAGCGTCCAAAGACGTGCTGGTTAGGTGGATTGGCCATGCTAAATTACCCCTTAGCGTCCAAAGACGTGCTGGTTAGGTGGATTGGCCATGCTAAATTACCCCTTAGCGTCCAAAGACGTGCTGGTTAGGTGGATTGGCCATGCTAAATTACCCCTTAGCGTCCAAAGACGTGTTGGTTAGGTGGATTGGCCATGCTAAATTACCCCTTAGCGTCCAAAGACGTGCTGGTTAGGTGGGTTGGCCGTGCTAAATTGCACCTTAGTGTCCAAAGATGGGCAGGTTAAGTGGATTGGCCGTGCTAAATTGCACCTTAGTGTCCAAAGATGGGCAGGTTAGGTGGATTGGCCATGCTAAATTGCACCTTAGTGTCCAAAGATGTGTAGGTTAGGTGGATTGGCCATGCTAAATTGCACCTTAGTGTCCAAAGATGGGCAGGTTAAGTGGATTGGCCGTGCTAAATTGCACCTTAGTGTCCAAAGATGGGCAGGTTAGGTGGATTGGCCATGCTAAATTGCACCTTAGTGTCCAAAGATGTGTAGGTTAGGTGGATTGGCCATGCTAAATTGCACCTTAGTGTCCAAAGATGTGTAGGTTAGGTGGATTGGCTGGGCTAAATTCTCCCTCAGTGTACCCGAACAGGCGCCAGAGTGTGGCAACCAGAGGATTTCACAGGAACTTCATTGCACTGTGAATGTAAGCCGACTTGTGACTAATAAATAAACTTTACCTTATCCTGGAACTGTGACTCCGCGTTCTAGACTCACCCCCACCCTCCCCCACCAGCCAGAGGAAACAACATTCCTGCATCCAGTCTGTCAGAATCATACACGCTTCAATTAGATCAACCCCCGTTTACCAGGAAGCTCTCAGCCACCGAGGTTAGAAGGACAGGGGGAGGATTCCAGACATTCCTGTCACTGAGGGGGAGAGTGCTGTGGTGCAGTGAGACGGAGCAGTGGGTCCACTCTGGCACTCACCCAGATAGATAAACAATGAGTCACGCATGTCACTATCACCGGGCTTGGCCGCGATGACTCACCCGACCAGCGTCACCCCCCCCTCCGCCATATTTAAAATTCTTTCATGGGATGCGGGCATCACTGGGGCAATCCAGTATTTGTTGCCTATCCCTAACTGCCCCCTTTGAACTGAGTGTCTCGCTCGGGCCATTTCAGAGGGGGGCAGTTAAGAGTCGACCACATTGCTGTGTGTGTGTGTGTGTGTAGGGGGGGGGTGGATCTGAAGTTGCTCACATTAACACTGCAATGAAGTTACTGTGAAAATCCCCCAGTCGCCACACTCCTGTTCGGGTTACACTGAGGGAGAATTTAGCACGGCCGACGCACCCTAACCAGCACGGGGGTGGCACAGTGGGTTAGCACCACTGCTTCACTGCGCCAGGGACCCGGGTTCGATTCCCGGCTTGGGTCACTGTCTATGCGGAGTCTGCACGTTCTCCCCGTGTCTGCGGGGGTTTCCTCCGGGTGCTCCGGTGTCCTCCCACGGTCCAAAAGACGTGCTGGTTAGGGGGCATTGACCCGAACTGGCGCCGGAGTGTGGTAACGAGGGGAATTTCACAGTAACTTGATTGCAATGTTAATGTAAGCCGACTTGTGACTAATAAATAAACTTTACTTTAAAAGTCCTTCGGACTGTGGGAGGAAACCGGAGCACCCGGAGGAAACCCACGCAGACACGGGGAGAATGTCTGTATGGAGTGAACATAGAACATAGAACATTACAGCGCAGTACAGGCCCTTCGGCCCTCGATGTTGCGCCGACCAGTGGAACCAGTCTAAAGCCCATCTAACCTACACTATTCCAATATCATCCATATGTTTATCCAATAACCATTTGAATGCTCTTAATGTTGACGAGTCCACCACTGCTGCAGGCAGGGCATTCCACGCCCTCACTACTCTCTGAGTAAAGAACCTACCTCTAACATCTGTCCTATATCTCGCACCCCTCAATTTAAATCTATGTCCCCTCGTGTTAGCCATCACCATCCGAGGAAAAAGGCTCTCACTATCCACCCTATCTAATCCTCTGATCATCTTGTATGCCTCTATTAAGTCACCTCTTAACCTTCTTCTCTTTAACAAAAACAGCCTCAAGCCCCTCAGCCTTTCCTCATACGATTTTCCCACCATACCAGGCAACATCCTGGTAAATCTCCTCTGCACCCCCTCCAACACCCCCACATCCTTCCTATAATGCGGCGACCAGAACTGTACGCAATACTCCAAATGCGGCCGCACCAGAGTTTTGTACAGTTGCAGCATGACCTCCTGGCTCCGAAACTCAATCCCTCTACCAATAAAAGCTAACACACCGTACGCCTTCTTAACAACCCTATCAACCTGGGTGCCAACTTTCAGGGATCAATGCACATGGACACCCAGGTCCCTCTGTTCATCCACACTACCAAGTATCTTACCATTAGCCCAGTACTCTGTATTCCTGTTACTCCTTCCAAAGTGAATCACCTCACATTTTTCCGCATTAAACTCTATTTGCCACCTCTCAGCCCAGCTCTGCAGCTTATCTATGTCCCTCTGTAACCTGCCACTTCCCTCCGCACTGTCTACAACTCCACCGACTTTAGTGTCATCCGCAAATTTACTAATCCGTCCTTCCACGCCCTCATCCAGGTCATTATTAAAAATGACAAACTCTGCACATTCTCCCCGTGTCTGCGTGGGTTTCCTCCGGGTGCTCCGGTTTCCTCCCCCAGTCCGAAGGACTTTTAAAGTAAAGTTTATTTATTAGTCACATTGCAATCAAGTTACTGTGAAATTCCCCCAGTCGCCACACTCCGGCGCCAGTTCGGGTCAATGTCCCTAACCAGCACGTCTTTTGGACTGTGGGAGGAAACCGGAGCACCCGGAGGAAACCCACGCAGACACGGGGAGAATGTGCAGACTCCGAACAGACAGTGACTCAAGCCGGGAATCGAACCCGGTTCCCTGGCACTGTGAGGCAGCAGTGCTAACCACTGTGCCACCGTGCCGCCCACATGTAGGCCAGACCAGGTAAGGACAGCAGATTTACTTGCCTAAAGGGGATATTGGTGAACCAGATGGGTTTTTTAATGACAATCGATGATAACTGGCTGAGATAAACAAATGAATGATTACAAAGGGATAGGCGTTGGAGGAAAATAAACTTGCTGAGCTACGGGGATATAGCGCGGGGCAGTGGGACTGACTGGCTCATTCTGGAGACTTGGCAATGGGGTGACACGGTGGCACAGTGGTTAGCACTGCTGCCTCACAGCGCCAGAGACCCGGGTACAATCCCCGGTTCGGGTAACTGTCTGTGTGGAGTTTGCACGTTCTCCCCGTGTCCTCCCACATTCCAAAGATGTGCAGGTTAGGTGGATTGGCCGTCCTAAATTGCCCCTTAGTGTCCAAAGATGTGCAGGTTAGGTAGATTGGCCATGCTAAATTGGCCCTTAGAATCCAAAGATGTGCAGGTTAGATGGATTGGCCATAGAACCATAGAAAATTACAGCTCAGAAACAGGCCTTTTGGCCCTTCTTGTCTGTGCCGAACCATTTTATGCCTAGTCCCACTGACCTGCACTTGGACCATATCCCTTCACACCCCTCTCATCCATGAACCCGTCCAAGTTTTTCTTAAATGTTAAAAGTGACCCCGCATTTACCACTTTATCTGGCAGCTCATTCCACACTCCCACCACGCTCTGCGTGAAGAAGCCCCCCCTAATATTCCCTTTAAACTTTTCTCCTTTCACCCTTAACCCATGCCCTCTGGTTTTTTTCTCCCCTAGCCTCAGCGGAAAAAGCCTGCTTGCATTCACTCTATCTATACCCATCAAAATCTTATACACCTCTATCAAATCTCCCCTCAATCTTCTACGCTCCAGGGAATAAAGTCCCAACCTATTCAATCTCTCTCTGTAACTCAGCTTCTCAAGTCCCGGCAACATCCTTGTGAACCTTCTCTGCACTCTAAACTTTAGCCGTGCTAAATTGCCCCTTAGTGTCCAAAGATGTGCAGGTTAGGTGGATTGGCCATGCTAAATTGGCCCTTAGTGTCCAAAGATGTGTAGGTCAGGTGGATTGGCCATGCTAAATTGGCCCTTAGTGTCCAAAGATGTGTAGGTCAGGTGGATTGGCCATGCTAAATTGGCCCTTAGTGTCCAAAGATGTGTAGGTCAGGTGGATTGGCCATGCTAAATTGGCCCTTAGTGTCCAAAGATGTGTAGGTCGGGTGGATTGGCCTTGCTAAATTGCCCCTTAGTGTCAGGGAGAGGAGCAGGGTAAATTCGTGGGTCTACAGGGATAAGACCCTAGGTGGGATTGTGGTCGGTGCAGACTCGATGGGGCCGAATGGCTTCCTTTTGCACTGTAGGGATTCTATGAATGGCCTCCTCCTGTACGGCAGCAACCGTAAGTAACATCCAGAGGGGGGGGGAAAAACCTCACAGGAACAAAAGTTAAACCAACAAATTCCCGTCCCCACACAGCGCAGATCACCATTAGTTTTAACTTCATACTCCAGAAACCCGAGCTGTGGTTGCATGTGTCGTGCTGCAGTTTGTAGCCTGGGAGGAGACATTTACAAGTTGATATCTGGGACAATAACTTTAGAGCATCAGATGCATATGGACTGAATACTAATAATGCGTTTTTTTGGGGTAGAGATAGTAACACTCGTACTTTTCAAAAGAGAAACTCGAGACGAAAATAGCTCCACGTTGCTTAACAAATTCCCCCCCTCCTCCCCCTCTCCCCCCCCCTCCTCCCCTCACTCTCCCCCCCCCTCCTCCTCCCACCCCTTCTCTTCTCCCCACCACCCCCTTTGTGAGAGGCACGGCATCCTGCTGGGATACGTTCCAAGCAACATCCTTCAGTATTTTTCGTCAGTATTCACGCAGGAAAAAGACAATGCTGTCGAGGAGAATACTGAGATACAGGCTATTAGACTAGACGGGATTATGGTTCATAAGGAGGAGGCGTTAGCAATTCTGGAAAGTGTGAAAATAGATAAGTCCCCTGGGCCGGATGGGATTTATCCTAGGATTCTCTGGGAAGCTAGGGAGGAGATTGCAGAGCCTTTGGCTTTGATCTTTGTGTCGTCATTGTCTACAGGAATAGTGCCAGAAGACTGGAGGATAGCAAATGTTGTCCCCTTGTTCAAGAAGAGTAGAGACAACCCTGGTAATTATAGACCAGTGAGCCTTACTTCTGTTGTGGGCAAAGTTTTGGAAAGGATTATAAGAGATAGGATTTATAATCATCCAGAAAGGAACAATTTGATTAGGGATAGTCAACACGGTTTTGTGAAGGGTAGGTTGTGCCTCACAAACCTTATTGAGTTCTTTGAGAAGGTGACCAAAGAGGTGGATGAGGGTAAAGCGGTTGATGTGGTGTATATGGATTTCAGTAAAGCGTCTGATAAGGTTCCCCATGGTAAGCTATTGCAGAAAATACGGAAGCATGGGATTGAAGGTGATTTTGCGGTTTGGATCAGAAATCGGCTAGCTGTAAGAAGATAGAGGGTGGTGGTTGGTGGGAAATGTTCATCCTGGAGTTCAGTTACTAGTGGAGTACCACAAGGATCTATTTTGGGGCCACTGCTGTTTGTCATTTTTATAAATGGCCTGGATGAGGGCGTAGAAGAATGGGTTAGTAAATTTGTGGATGACACTAAAGTCGGTGGAGTTGTGGACAGTGCGGAAGGATGTTGCAGGTTACAGAGGGACATAGATAAGCTGCAGAGCTGGGCTGAGAGGTGGCAAATGGAGTTTAACGCAGAAAAGTGTGAGGTGATTCACTTTGGAAGGAGTAACAGGAATACAGAGTACTGGGCTAATGGCAAGATACTTGGTAGTGTGGATGAGCAGAGAGGTCTCGGTGTCCATGTGCATGGATTCCTGAAGGTTGGCACCCAGGTTGATAGGGTTGTTAAGAAGACGTACGTACAGTGTGTTAGCTTTTATTGGTAGAGGGATTGAGTTTCGGAGCCATGAGGTCATGTTGCAGCTGTACAAAACTCTGGTGCGGCCGCACTTGGAGTATTGCGTACAGTTCTGGTGGCCGCATTATAGGAAGGATGTGGAAGAGATTTACCAGGATGTTGCCTGGTATGGTGGGAAGGTCTTATGAGGAAAGGCTGAGGGACTTGAGGCTGTTTTCATTGGAGAGAAGGTGGTTAAGAGGTGACTTAATAGACGCACATAAGATGGTCAGAGGATTAGATAGGGTGCACAGTGAGAGCCTTTTTCCTCGGATGGTGATGGCTAGCACGAGGGGACATAGCTTTAAATTGAGGGGTGATAGATATAGGACAGGTGTCAGAGGTAGGTTCTTCACTCAGAGAGTAGTAAGGGCGTGGAATGCCCTACCTGCAACAGTAGTAGACTCGCAAACATTAAGGGCATTTAAATGGTTATTGGATAAACATATGGATGATATTGGAATAGTGTAGATTAGAGGGGCTTTAGACTGGTTTCACTGGTCGGCGCAACATCGAGGGCCAAAGGGCCTGTACTGCACTGTAATGTTCTATGTTCTACGTATCTCGCCCAAGGGCCTAATCTTCACATGACCCTGGACAAGGAATGTTGGCAAGCAACTCGACCGTGAAGGAAGCACCCCAGGCAACTTTGCGCCCAACTCTACAGACTGGAAACTTTCTAGACGGGAGTCGCTGCCGAGTAAGCAGGGGCAGCGACCTTTACGTCGGGCTGGTTCACTCAACATGGACAGGTCGCGCAAACTGGAGGCCTTCGGGTTCCACATACGTTGGGGGTGATTTTCCGCTCCCATATTCATCAGGCGGAATCACCGACGGGAGGGGAAATCTCGCAAGAGGCCCAAATCACACCGATGTAAAAGCCAGACGCGATTGTCCCCCTGACCCCGCCGGTGACGGAACGGCATTCCCATTGCTCAACATCAGGCACATCATTAGGATGTGTTTGCGTCTCGCTGACGGGCCTCTACGCCGGAACCATTCTCTCTCGGCCCACCGCTAAGGAAATCCATTCACGCCAGCGCGAGTGCCGGCACCTGTTACAACCAGGAGGCGAGCTTCATAAATGGCGCCACAACCTTTAAAAATCGAAGTCGCTGGCCAGTCGCACAGATTTCTTTTCAACGATGGAGAAGATGCTTTCTTCGCACTTCAGCCCCCCCCCCGCTCCTGATTTACAGGCACCCGGTGCAGAGGAGGGGGGGCAGGGAAGGCGGAGGACCTCCTCGTGGACCTGCTCCTGGACGGATGGGCGTCGCTGGCTGGATCTAGCATTTATTGCCCATCCCTAGTTGCCCTTGGAGGGCAGCAACCACATTGCTGTGGCTCTGGAGTCACATGTAGGCCAGACCGGGGTAAGGACGGCAGATTTCCTTCCCCAAAGGGAACCGGATGGGTTTTTCCCACAATGGGTCATCAGTAGATTCTTAATTCCAGGTTTGTTTTTACTGAATTGAAATTCCACCATCTGTCCCCCAGAACATTAGCTGAGTTTCTGGATAAATAGTCTAGCAATAAAACCACTAGGCTATCGGCTCCCCATTAGTGGCTAAAATTGCAAGTCAGCCTACTTTCGAAGGGAGTATTTTGTAAGGTGTTCTGCACAGTCAACACTCAGGGGATCGTTGCAAACATCTGGTTCTAAGGCAGACAGTCATTTATGTTATTTCCAAAGCAAACTGCATCAAAGGCATTCAAGTCGTTCGAACTCACCCCAACTTATTAACATACTGGAATTGTAATAGCTACGAGGTCCATTTGGGGAGGGTGGGGGCGGAAAATCGACCAACGTTATAATTCTTTCATGAGAAGTGCCAAGTCTCACCAACTTTTACAGATGCACCATAGAAAGCTTCCTATCTGGTTGTATCACAGCTTGGTCTGGCTTCTCCTCTGACCAAGACCCAAGGAACTACAAAAGGTTGTGAATGCAGCCCAGTCCATCTCGCAAACCAGCCTCCCATCCATTGACTCTGTCTACACTTCCCGCTGCCTCGGGAAAAGCAGCCAGCATAATCGAGGACCCCCACGCACCCCAGACATTCTCTCTTCCACCTTAGCTGTGAGATGAGGTTGGAGAAACTTGGTTTGTTCTCACTGGAGCGACGGAGGTTGAGGGGAGACCTGATAGAAGTCTACAAGATTATGAGAGGCATGGACAGAGAGTGGATAGTCAGAAGCTTTTTCCCGGGGTGGAAGAGTCAATTACTAGGGGGCATAGGTTTAAGGTGCAAGGGGCAAGGTTTAAAGGAGATGTACGAGGCAGATTTTTTACACAGAGAGTAGTGGGTGCCTGGAACTCGCTGCCGGGGGAGGTAGTGGAAGCGGGTACAGTAGTGACTTTTAAGGGACGTCTTGACAAGTACATGAATGGGATGGGAATAGAGGGATATGGTCCCCGGCAAGGGTAAGGGGTTTTAGTTAAGTTGGGCAGCATGGTCGATGCAGGCTTGGAGGGCCGAAGGGCCTGTTCCTGTGCGATAATTTTCTTTGTTCTTCCGTCAGGAAAAGGTACAAAAGTCTGAGGTCACGTCCCAACCGACTCAAGAACAGCTTCTTCCCTGCTGCCGTCAGACTTTTGAATGGACCTACCTCGTATTAAGTTGATCTATCTCTACACCCTAGCTATGACTGTAACACTACATTCTGCACTCTCTCCTTTCCTTCTCCCCTATGTACTCTATGAACGGTATGCTTTGTCTATATAGCGCGCAAGAAACAACAGTTTAAGTTTATTTATTAGTGTCACAAGTATGCTTACATTAACTCTGCAATGAAGTTACTGTGAAAATCCCTTAGTCGCCACACTCTGGCGCCTGTTCAGGTACACTGTTCTTGAGTCAGTTGTCACGTGATCTCAGACTTTTGTATCCTTTTCCCGACGGGAGGAAGAGGAAGAGAGAATGTCCGGGGTGCGTGGGGGGGGCCCTTGATTCTGCCGGCTGCTTCTCCCGAGGCAACGGGATGTGTAGACAGAGTCAATGGATGGGAGGCTGGTTTGCGCGATGGGACTGGGCTACATTCATGACCCTTTGTAGTTCCTTGCGGTCTTGGACAGAGCAGGAGCCCAGACCAAGCTGTGATACAACCAGGAAGGTCCGTGGGTTGGTGAAATGAAGTTATCATTTCACCGTCAATACAGATGAAACAAAGAAACATAGAAACTAGAAGCAGGAGGAGGCCATTCGGCCCCTCGAGCCTGCTCCGCCATTCATTACGATCATGGCTGATCATCGAATTCAATATCCTGATTCCCCCCGTCCCTCCCATGCCCCTCGATCCCTTTAGCCCCAAAGAGCGATATCTAATTCCTTCTTGAAATCACACAACGTTTTGGCCTCAGCTACTTTCTGTGGGAGTGAATTCCACACATTCACCACCTTCTAGGTGAAGAAATTTCTCCTCACCTCAGTCCTAAAAGGTTTACCCCTTATCCTCAAACTATGACCCCCTAGTTCTGGACTCCCCCCACCATTGGGAACATTCTTTCTGAATCTACCCTGTCTAGCCCTGTTAGAATGTTATAAGTTTCTATCAGATTCCAGAAACTCAGTGAATATAAACCTAACCGACTTAGTCTCTCCTCATATGACAGACCTGCCATCCCAGGAATCAGCCTGGTAAACCTTTGCTGCGCTCCCTCTATAGCAAGGACATCCTTCCTCAGATAAGGAGACCAAAACTGCACACAATACTCCAGGTGTGGCCTCACCAACGCCCTGTACAATTGCAGCAAAACATCCCTATCCCGATACTCAAATCCTCTCGCTGTGAAACAAAGGCAGTAAAAAGGGGGCAAATTCCTGAATGTCGTAAAAGACAGAGCTGGAGTTGAAAAAATTCAGAAAGGAACTTCAAGATGGCGTCGGAGCAAGGCGACTTCTTGCAAGCTGTCCCCAGCATACCCTCTATTTCTATGCTCTTAAAACTTAACTGAAACTCCTTTACACCCTGTGACCGCAACACCATATTCTGCACCCTCTCCTTTCCTTCCCCCCTCTGTACTCTGTCTACACTTCCCGCTGTCTCGGGAAAAGCAGCCGGCATAATCAAGGACCCCCACGCACCCCGGACATTCTCTCTTCCACCTTCTTCCGTCGGGAAAAAGATACAAAAGTCTGAGGTCACGTACCGACCGACTCAAGAACAGCTTCTTCCCTGCTGCCGTCAGACTTTTGAATGGACCGACCTCGCATTAAGTTAATCTTTCTCCATACCCTAGCTATGACTGTAACACTACATTCTGCACTCTCTCGTTTCCTTCTCTATGAACGGTAAGCTTTGTCTGTATAGCGCGCAAGAAATAATACTATTCACTGTATCCCAATACACGTGACAAAAATAAATCAAATCTATGTACTCTATGAACGGTATGCTTTGTCTGTATAGCGCGCAAGAAATAATACTTTTCACTGTATCCCAATACATGTGACAATAATAAATCAAATCAATTAAAAGGGTATTTAACAACCAGACCCAGAGCACTTATAAAGGGAGACCGCCGTCAGGGAAGACATCCCAATACATGTGATAATAATAAATCAAATCAAATGAAACAAAAGTACGTTTTGTCTGTATAGCGCGCAAGAATTCACTGCATCCCAATACATGCGACAATAATCAAATTATTAAGAAAGGGTATTATTTGATGAACGGACCCAGAGCACTTGTAAAGAGAGACCGCCATCAGGGCGTTCCAATACACGCGACACTAATAAATTAAATCTATGTACTCTTTGTCTGTATAGCGCGCAAGAAACAATACTTTTCACTGTATCCCAATACATGTGACAATAATCTTGAAGAGTATAGGGGGTGTAGGAGTAGAGTTAAGAGAAATCAGGAGGGCAAAAAGGGGACACGAAATTGTTTTGGCAGATAAGGCAAAGGAGAATCCAAAGAGCTTCTACAAATACATAAAGGGCAAAAGAGTAACAAGGGAGAGAGTAGGGCCTCTTAAGGATCAACAAGGTCATCTATGTGCGGATCCACAAGAGATGGGTGAGATCCTAAATGAATATTTCTCATCAGTATTTACCGTTGAGAAAAGCATGGATGTTAGGGAATTTGGGCAAATAAATTGTGATGTCTTGAGGAGTGTACATATTACAGAGGTGCTGGTGCTGGAAGTCTTAAAGGGCATCAAGGTAGATAAATCCCCGGGACCTGATGAAATATATCCCAGGACGTTGTGGGAGGCTAGGAGGAAATATTTGAATCATCGATAGTCACTGGTGAGGTGCCTGAAGATTGGAGAGTGGCAAATGTTGTGCCTTTATTTAAAAAGGGCTGCAGGGAAAAGCCTGGGAACTACAGACCAGTGAGCCTCACATCTGTGGTGGGTAAATTGTTGGAAGGTATTTTGAGAGACAGGATCTACAGGCATTTAGAGATGCAAGGACTGATTAGGGACAGTCAGCATGGCTTTGTAAGTGGAAAATCATGTCTCACAAATTTGATTGAGTTTTTTGAAGGGGTAACCAAGAAGGTAGATGAGGGCAGTGCAGTTGATATTGTCTTCATGGACTTTAGCAAGGCCTTTGACAAGGTACCGCATGGTAGGTTGTTGCATAAAGTTAAATCTCACAGGATCCAGGGTGAGGTATCTAAATGGATACAAAATTGGCTTCTGTGGTTGTAGAGATTTGTTTTTCAAACTGGAAGCCTCTGACCAGCGGTGTGCCTCAGGGATCAGTACTGGGCCCACTATTATTTGTCATTTATATTAATGGTTTGGATGAGAATATAGGGGCATCGTTAGTAAGTTTGCAGATGACACCAAGATTGGTGGCATAGTGGACAGTGAAGAAAGTTATCTCCAATTGCAACAGGATCTTGATCAATTGGGCCAGTGGGCTGACGAATGGCAGATGAAGTTTAATTTAGACAAATGCGGGGTGATGCATTTTGGTAGACTGGCCCAGGGCAGGACTTACCCAGTTAATGGTAGGGCGTTGGGGAGAGTTACAGAACAAAGAGATCTAGGGGTACATGTTCATAGCTCCTTGAAAGTGGAGTCACAGGTGGACAGAGTGGTGAAGAAGGCATTCGGCATGCTTGGTTTCATCGGTCAGAACATTGAATACAGGAGTTGGGACGTCTTGTTGAAGTTGTACAAGACATTGGTAAGGCCACACTTGGAATACTGTGTGCAATTCTGGTCACCCTATTATAGAAAGGATATTATTAAACTCGAAAGAGTGCAGAAAAGATTTACTAGGATGCTACCGGGACTTGATGGTTTGAGTTATAAGGAGAAGCTGGATAGACTGGGACTTTTCTCTCTGGAGCGTAGGAGGCTGGGGGATGATCTTAGAGATCTATAAAATAATGAGGGGCACAGATCAGCTAGATAGTCAATATCTTTTCCCAAACGTAGGGGAGTCTAAAACTAGAGGGCATAGGTTTAAGGTGAGAGGGGAGAGATACAAAAGTGTCCAGAGGGGCAATTTCTTCACACAGAGGGTGGTGAGTGTCTGGAACAAGCTGCCAGAGGTAGTAGTAGAGGCGGGTACAATTTTATCTTTTAAAAAGCATTTAGATAGTTACATGGGTACGATGTGTATAGAGTGATATGGGCCAAATGTGGGCAATTGGAATTAGCTTAGGGGTTTTAAAATAAAGGGGCGGCATGGACACGTTGGGCCGAAGGACATGTTTCCATGCTGTAAATCTCTATGACTGGTATGTTTTGTCTGCAGAATGCAAAAGAAATAATACTTTTCCCTATATCCCAATAACCAGATTATTAAAAAAGGGTATTATTTGATGAACGGACCCAGAGCACGTGTAAAGCAAGACCGTTGTCAGGATGTTGCACTACATGCGACAATAATAAATCAAATCAAACAAATGGTACGTTTTATCTATATAGTGCAAAATAAATACTTTTCCCTGTCTCCCAATAATCAATCAAATTATTAAAAGAGTATTATTTGACGAAGGGACCCAGAGCACTTGTAAAGAGAGACCGCCGAGAAGACGTCCCACGACATGCGAGACTAAAAAATCAAATTTAAATCAAACGAATGGTACGTTTTGTCGGTATAGTGGAAAAGGAACAATACTTTTCCCTTTATCCCAATAATCAATCAAATTTTTTTTTAAATGTATTATTTGATGAATGAACCCAGAGTTCTTGTAAAGAGAGACCGCCGTCAGGACGTTCCAATACATGCGACAATAATAAATCAAATTTAAATCAATCAAATGGTACGTTTTGTCTGTATAATGCAAAATAAATACTTTTCCCTGTCTCCCAATGATCAATCAAATTATTAAGAGTACGATTTGATGAAGGGACCCAGAGCACTTGCAAAGAGAGACCGCCATCAGGACGTCCCAATACATGCAACACTAATAAATCAAATTTAAATGGAAAATAAGGGTTAGGGCGCGTTTTGACACACGTCTTTCCACAGAATAGCAAACAGGTGAAGTTAGGAAAATCAGGGGTGCAAATTTCAGCCCCCATGTTAATTCAGCATTGCCCACCTTTCCTTTAGGGGGCTGGAGGAAGCTAAATAAAAGCATGGCAATGGGAATGTTTGATTGCAAAAGGAGGAATGCAGAAAGGCCAGCTTGGTGCATTGTTATTTCCTTGCATTTGAGGAGAATCCACCTTGCTGGAAGCTCCAGGGGGTTGAGCGCTCACCTGGCAGCGACGGAAAGCTCGGTTTTCCCGGCGATAGGGATGTTTTGAAGGGTAAGTTACCTCAGGATTTTCCAGTCTGGGGGTTTTTCCGTCGAATGGGTGCCTTTTTGCCCCACTTTTACCTCAGTTTATTTTTCCATTATATTTAAACCCGGGAGGCGACGGCGCCTTTCAGCCGAACCTGCGGCTCGAGCGCGGGGCCGGATGTCCCGCCCTCCGGCGCCGCTGATTGGCCGCGGCCACCGCACGTCCCCCTCGCCACTGGTCCGCCCAGCTGTCAATCCACATGCCCCGCCCCCTCGACAGGTTAGATTGACAGGCTGGGCAGGATGGCAACAGAGGAGGTGACTGGAGGTGAATGGCACAGCATAGGGCACCAAGGAGATGGTGAAGAGGGAGATGGGACAACTCATAAAGCATTTAGGTGTGCGCACTGGCCACGTACAGGAGCTCACGGCGATGGACCGATGGATTGGCCATGCACAATTGCCCCCTTACTGTCCAAACCTTAGACGGATTGGCCATGCTAAATTGCCCCTTGGTGTCCAAGGACGCGAGATTAGGCAGATTGGCCATGCTAAATTGCCCCTTATTGTCCAAAGATGTGCAGGTTAGGTGGATTGGCCATGCTAAATTGCCCCTCAGTGTCCAAAGATGTGCAGGTTAGGTGCATTGGCCATGTTAAATTGCCCTTTAGTGTCCAAAGTTGTGTGCGTTAGGTGGATTGGCCATGCTAAATTGCCCCTTAGTGTCCAAAAGTGTCTAGATTAGACGGTTTAGCCATGCTAAATTGCCCCTCAGTGTCCAAAGATGTCCAGGTTAGCTGGATTGGCCATGCTACATTGCCCCTTAGTGTCCAAGGTTGTGTAGGTTGGGTGGATTGGCAAAGCTAAATTGCCCCTCAGTGACCAAAGATGTGCAGATTAGGTGGATTGGCCTTGCTAAATTATCCCTTAGTGTCAAAAGATGTGTAGGTTAGGTGGATTGGCCGTGTTAAACTGCCCCTTAGTCTCCAAAGATATGTAGGTTAGGTGGATTGGCCATGCTAAATTGCCCCTTAGTGTTCAAATATGTCTAGATTAGATGGATAGGCCATGCTAAATTGCCCCATAGTGTCCAAAGATGTGCGGGTTAGGTGGATTGGCCATGGTAAATTGCCCCTTAGTGTTGAAAGATGTGCAGGTTATGTGGATTGGCCATGCTAAATTGCTCCTTGGTGTCCAAAGATGTCTAGGTTAGACGGATTGGCAATGCTAAATTGCCTCTTAGTGTCCAAAGATATGCAGGTTAGATCGATTGACCAAGCTAAATTGCCCCTTAATGTCCAAAGATATGCAGGTTAGGTGGATTGGCCATGCTAAATTGACCCTTAGTGTCCAAAGATGTGCGTGTTAGGTGGATTGGCCACGCTAAATTGAACCTTAGTGTCCAAAGGTGTGCCGGTTAGCTGGATTGGCCGTGCTAAATTGCCCTTTAGTGTCCAAAGATGTGCGGGTTATGTGGATTGGCCACGCTAAATTGACCCTTAGTGTCCAAAGGTGTGCCGGTTAGCTGGATTGGGCGTGCTAAATTGCCCCTTAGAGTTGTGGTGGGGGAACAGGCAAGAAGAGGGAGTGAAGACCACCATCAGTTTAGCCATGAACTTCTCTTAGTGGGCACAGGCTCGAGGGGCAGAATGGCCCACCTCTCCTGAATCGAATGTCCGCGAGAGCTAGCACAGACTGTGTGGGCTGAATGGCCTTCCTTTCATGCTGTACGAGTGTACGATCAGAAGTTAAAAGCAAGGAACGTAGCCTTTGATGGCCAGGCTGCAACGTCAAGTGATTTCGCAGCTCCACCATCAGTCAACCCAGGAGCACTGCAGTGCCTGCCGGCTCGGTCACAAGTCTGGTGTTTCTTTTCTCACCTCGAGAAAGGAAACCCCAGGCGCAACACTTGTGGTCGGGGAAAGGAGATGAGTCTGAGCTTCAGCAGTTCGCAGGTTGCTGAGGGACGGAACAGGAGGAGCCAGAATGGGTTTTGCAAGCCCATACACTAGTCACTAACGATAAAAAACAGAACTGGTTCAAACTAAAGGAAATGGAGATTAAAATAGACGGATCCTCAATGTTGGGCATTGCTGTCAGTGTATTAAAAATCACAACATTGTGTTACACTGCCAGAACAAGACCCTCAATTTTGTTACGATCCCAGACCAGACCCCCAGTTTTGTTATGATCCCAGAACAAGACCCCCAATTTTGTTACAACGCCAGAACAAGACCCCCAATTTTGTTATGATCCCAGACCAGATCCCCAATTTTGTTATGATCCCAGAACAGATTCCCAATGTTGTTCCACTCCCAAAACAAGACTTCCAATTTTGTTACAATCCCAGAACAGACCTTCAATTTTGATATGATACCAGAACCAAGCCCTCACTGCTTGTTGCAATCCCAGACAAGACCCCCCAATTTTGTTACAACCCCAGACCAGACTCCCAAATTGTGTGACATCCCAGACCACTGGTTCAAACTAAAGGAAATGGAGATTAAAATAGACGGATCCTCAATGTTGGGCATTGCTGTAGGTGTATTAAAAATCACAACATTGTGTTACAATCCCAGAACAAGACCCCCCAATTTTTTTACGATCCCAGACAAGCCCTTCCTCATTTTGTTTCCATCCCAGAACCAGGAGAACAAGGGGCAGTCCTCAGTGAAAGCAGAACTAAAGAACAAGTGATTGTTCCATTTTGCTCTAGCTCCTTCATCCCCTCTCCAAGTATTCTCCAATCGTATTCCTACCCCTCTTCAGCTCTGAACACGAGTCACGCGGACTTGAAACATTAACTCTGTTTCTCTCTTCATGGATGCTGCCAGATCATAGAATCCTTACAGTGCAGAAGGAGGCAATTCAGCCCATCGATTTTGCACCGATTCTCGTACAGAGCCCTATACCCGTAACCCCAAGTGTTTACCCCACTCGTCCCACACATCCTGGGACAGTAAGGGGCAATTTAGCATGGCCAATCCACTTAACCTACACATCTTTGAACACTAAGGGGCGATTTAGCACGGCCAATCCACTTAACCTACACATCTTTGAACACTAAGGGGCGATTTAGCAAGGCCAATCCACCTAACCTGCAGATCTTTGGACATTAAGGGGCAATTTAACATGGCCAATCCATCCAACCTGCACATCTTTAGACTGTGGGAAGAAACCGGAGCACCCGGCGGAAACCCATGCAGACACGGGGAGAACGTGTAGACTCCGCACAGACAGTGACTCGAGCCGGGAATCGAACCCGGTTCCCTGGCGCTGTGAGGCAGCAGTGCTAAGCCACTGTGCCACCGTGCCGCACCTGAGTTTTTCCAGCACTGATTGTTATTATTTTGAATTTCGAGCTTTCACAGCGTTTTGCTTTTGTACCAAAACCAGGGCAGTGGGTCTTAATGTTTAGGGGATGAGATTTGATGCTGGGAGTTGGAGAGGGGATGTTTGAGGAGGTTAACTCATCAGCAGTACAGGGACTACCCCTACATGTCAAAGCTATCAAGGTAAAATGATTTACTTATTTTCTATTCAAGCAGTGAGTGCAGACGACATCTGACCTACGTTGGGGAGGTGGAGCTACTGATCTTCGATAAGGTGAGCACCATAGAATTCCTACTGTACAGAGGAGGCCATTCGGCTCATCGAGCCTGCCCCAACAACAATCCCACCCAGGCCCTGACCCCATAGCCCCATGTATTTACCCTACTAATCCCCCTGACACTAAGGGGCAATTTAGCATGGCCAATCCACCCTAACCGGCACATCATTGGACACGAAGGGGCAATTTAGCATGGCCAATCCACCTAACCTGCACATCTTTGGACACTGAGGGACAATTTAGCGCAGCCAATCCACCTAACCTGCACATCTTTGGACACTAAGGGGCAATTTGGCATGGCCAATCCACCTAACCTGCACATCTTTGGACACTAAGGGGCGATTTAGCAGGGCCAATCTACCTAACCTGCACATCTTTGGACAGTAAGGGGCAATTTGGCATGGCCAATCCACCTAACCTGCACATCTTTGGACACTAAGGGGCGATTTAGCACGGCCAATCTACCTAACCTGCACATCTTTGGACAGTAAGGGGCAATTTAGCATGGCCAATCCACCTAACCTGCACATCTTTGGACACTAAGGGGCAATTTAGCATGGCCAATCCACCTAACCTGCACATCTTTGGACACTAAGGGACAATTTAGCGCAGCCAATCCAGCTAACCTGCACATCTTTGGACACTAAGGGGCAATTTAGCACGGCCAATCTACCTAACCTGCACATCTTTGGACAGTAAGGGGCAATTTAGCATGGCCAATCCACCTAACCCGCACATCTTTGAACACTAAGGGGCGATTTAGCACGGCCAATCTACCTAACCTGCACATCTTTGGACAGTAAGGGGCAATTTAGCACGGCCAATCCATCTAACCTGCACATCTTTGGACACTAAGGGACAATTTAGCATGGCCAATCCCCCTAACCTGCACATCTTTGGACACTAAGGGGCAATTTAGCATGGCCAATCCCCCTAACCTGCACATCTTTGGACACTAAGGGACAATTTAGCTTGGCCAATCCACCTAACCTGCACATCTTTGGACACTAAGGGACAATTTAGCATGGCCAATCCCCCTAACCTGCACATCTTTGGACACTAAGGGGCAATTTAGCATGGCCAATCCCCCTAACCTGCACATCTTTGGATACTAAGGGACAATTTAGCATGGCCAATCCCCCTAACTTGCACATCTTTGGACACTAAGGGGCAATTTAGCATGGCCCCTAACCTGCACATCTTTGGACACTAAGGGGCAATTTAGCATGGCCAATCCACCTAACCTGCACATCTTTGGACACCAGAATGATCTAATTGAAGGGTGGAACAGGCTCAAGGGGCAGAATGGTCTGCTCCTGGAAACCGTGTTAGCGTGCGCTCATAGCAGCAAGGCAATCGTGAGTTGGGGAGGTGGCATGGCACCAGACTAATCACCAGACTAATCACCAGGACCTGTTACCAAGCCTGTTACCAAGGCAAGTCTGATGCTTGGTCCTTGTTATAAATGTTGCACTCTGTACACCCTATTAGACCTGTATTTTAAACATCCAAGCACTAGCTTTTGAAGGGACCACACTTCATAAACGCAACTTCAGAACAAATTTAAATTCCTGTTGATGAGATCATCAGGGTTATAAAATGAGGAACTCAACTGCCTGCCTGCAGTTCAACTGAAGGGCTGCCATCTCTCAACCCCCAGAGAGGGAAAGAGCAGCGAACTGCCAGCTTAAAATATCTCTTAAGAGAACACTCCATCTATCTAACGAAGGGTACCAAAACTCAGAAAGACTTTACAGACAGAACGTTTTTTTCCCAAAGCCAAGACACCTGGTTGTATATTTTTTGAGAAGAACTAAATTTCTGTTTTTTGGGGGTGATGAATGATCCTTGTATTTATTTGAACAGCATTGCAGTAGTATCTTACTTTAATCGGTATGTTACTTGTTTAGTTAAAGTTCCCGGTTGGTTAAATAAATAACTTGTTAATTATTCACTTAAGGCGAGTGTCGGGTATTTGTGTTAATGAGCCTCTAAACGTGAATGAAGAACGGTTCATACCGTCCCAAACATTTTTAACAGATTACGAAGCGAGGGATTCCTCTTTTGGGGAATTCGGCGTGGCTCCTCAAAAGGGATCAACCTCTGCCTCGTCACAAATTCAATTAATAAAATCTAGAATTGAGGTCGAGTCTCCATATGGAAACCACCGTCGAATGTTGTTGCAACTAAAAACCCCAAATGGTTCACTAATGTCCTTTAGGGAAGGAAATCTGCCGTCCTTAGCCTGGTCTGGCCTACCTGTGACTCCAGAGCCTCAGGTTGAGTCTTATCCGCCCCCCCCTGAAATGGCCAAGCAAACTCTGATTGTAGCTGTTCACTGAAAGCAGTTCCCCATCACATTCTCAAGGGCAATTAGGGCTGTGTAATGAACGCAAGCTCAGCCAGCAATTCCCTCATCCCATGAGGGATTTTTATCAATGACTTAGAGGAGGGGGCTGAAGGGTGGATCAGTAAATTTGCTGATGACACCAAGATTGGTGGAGTAGTGGATGAGGTGGAGGGCTGCTGTAGGCTGCAAAGAGACATAGATAGGATGCAGAGCTGGGCTGAAAAATGGCAAGTGGAGTTTAACCCTGATAAATGTGAGGTGATTCATTTTGGTAGGACTAATTTAAATGTGGATTACAGGGTCAAAGGTAGGGTTCTGAAGACTGTGGAGGAACAGAGAGATCTTGGGGTCCATACCTACAGAGCTCTAAAGGTTGCCACTCAAGTGGATAGAGCTGTGAAGAAGGCCTATAGTGTGTTAGCTTTTATTAACAGGGGGTTGGAGTTTAAGAGCCGTGGGGTTATGCTGCAACTGTACAGGACCTTGGTGAGACCACATTTGGAATATTGTGTGCAGTTCTGGTCACCTCACTATAAGAAGGATGTGGAAGCGCTGGAAAGAGTGCAGAGGAGATTTACCAGGATGCTGCCTGGTTTGGAGGGTAGGTCTTATGAGGAAAGGTTGAGGGAGCTAGGGCTGTTCTCTCTGGAGCGGAGGAGGCTGAGGGGAGACTTAACAGAGGATTATAAAATGATGAAGGGGATAGATAGAGTGAACGTTCAAAGACTATTTCCTCAGGTGGATGGAGCTATTACAAGGGGGCATAACTATAGGGTTCATGGTGGGAGATATAGGAAGGATGTCAGAGGTAGGCTCTTTACCCAGAGAGTGGTTGGGGTGTGGAATGGACTGCCTGCAGTGATAGTGGAGTCAGACACTTTAGGAACATTTAAGCGGTTATTGGATAGGCACATGGAGCACACCAGGATGACAGGGAGTGGGATAGCTTGATCTTGGTTTCAGATAAAGCTCGGCACAACATCGTGGGCCGAAGGGCCTGTTCTGTGCTGTACTGTTCTATGTTCTATGAACGAACGAATATCTTTTAAAAAATTGATGGAAGGCAGGGAGTACAATGGGTCTTAAATCATTTCCCTCCCCTCCAAAAGTAATGCGCACCACCCCACGAAACTTGCTGCATCACAGCGACTGCCTCAATTCTCCATTCAGGCTCTGGGTAAAATTGTCAAAATCTCGCTGGGCCAGTGAGAGATTTCAGGCATCGTACCCCACGAGAAGCAGGATTGAGACTGGCTCCCGAGCCTGTTTCCCTTCAAAGCGAGGCCGCCATCTCAGCCCTCCGTACTGGATCTGTACTCCAGATCAACAGCGTCGAAACCCTGCGAAATTTATCATTTTTATGTCTTAAAGCCTGGCCTCCATAGACCAGCCCCCTAACCGACCCCGACCACCCAAGATAACGCAAGAAAGTCTCATATCGTTGTTAGGTTGTACAGATCTTGAGTATTGATGAAGACGTGTTACTGTTAGATCTTTCCAAACTGTGGGCAGGGTTTTCAGGCCCGGCTCGCCCCCGAAACCGGAAGTCTGCCCGAGGTCAAGGGACCTTCCCATGGTCTGCCCCTCGCCCGCTACGATTCCCGTGGCGGGCGGAAAGGGGTAAATTTGCCCAAATACATTTCTGTTTACACATCAAAAGAGGGACAAGTTCGCCTTCGGACTGGGAGCAAGCCTGCCTTTTTTTCCCCAAGAAATCACCGTGGTGCTTGGACTGCGATCAACTGTGATGATTGTAATTGGCAGAGAGAAGACTGGTAAAAGTAAAGGCCAAGGATTTACTGGATATCACTGAATCAAACTTCAGGTTTTGGACCTGTTCATAGAAATCATAGAAGCCCTACAGTACAGAAAGAGGCCATTCGGCCCATCGAGTCTGCACCGACCACAATCCCACCCAAGCCCTACCCCCATATCCCTACATATTTTACCCACTAATCCCTCATGGTTAGTGTACGCCCACCAATCACTAGTGAGGGTTGTCCTTAGGGGGCAGTAATCAGAGCTCCCATTATCTTTCATAGAAATCATAGAATCCCGACAGTGCAGAAGGAGGCCATTCGGCCCATCGAGTCTGCACCGACCACAATCCCACCCAGGCCCTACCCCCACATATTTACCCGCTAATCCCTCTAACCTACACATCCCAGGACTCTAAGGGGCAATTTTAAGCATGGCCAATCAACCTAACCCGCACATCTTTGGACTGTGGGAGGAAACCGGAGCACCCGGAGGAAACCCACGCAGACAAAGAACAAAGAACAATACAGCACAGGAACAGGCCCTTCGGCCCTCCAAGCCCGCGCCACTCCCCGGTCCAGGATTGAATCCTGAATCCAGGATCCCCGCCCAATTTTCCAGCCTATCTACATACCAATATCCTATCCACCGAGCTGTCCCTCACAGCTACGATGCTTTGTTCATTACAACCTATTAACTCACCCCCACCCCCCCCATTCCAGACCATGTGATCTCCAGGGAGAGGCGAAAACCCAGAGTGAAAAACCCCAGGGCCAATATGGGGAAAAAAAATCTGGGAAATTCCTCTCCGACCCCCTGAGGCGATCGAAATGAGTCCAGGAGATCACAATGGCCCTGATCGGAAAATGCTTCCCAACCCTAGTCATTTCCACTTCCACGAACACCATATGAATTCCCTGCCCCCGAGACAGGTTCCCAACTATCCGCAGTCTCGCTCTGTACTGGCACCAGCAAGATGATCATAGAATGAAGCCTTGAAACGAGAAACAAAGAACAATTAGCCCGCGCCGCTCCCTGGTCCAAACTAGACCACTCTTTTGTATCCCTCCATTCCCACTCCGTTCATACAGCTGTCTAGATAAGTCTTACACGAGGAGAATGTGCAAACTCCACACAGACAGTGACCCGAGCCGGGAATCGAACCCGGGACCCTGGAGCTGTGAGGCAGCAGTGCTAACCACTGTGCCACCGTGCTGCCCCTGTCGCTTTCAAAATCATTGGGTAGAATTTTCCGACCCCAGATCCAGCCCAAGGTCAATGGACCTTTGCACATTCTGCCCTTCACCCGTTACGATTCCCATGGTGGGCAGGACGGAAATAAAGGGGTCTTTTCCAGCATGTTAAGTACAGAGTAAAGTTCCCTCCACACTGTCCCCATCAAACACTCCCAGGACAGGTACAGCATGGGGTTAGATACAGAGTAAAGCTCCCTCTACACTGTCCCCATCAAACACTCCCAGGACAGGTACAGCATGGGGTTAGATACAGAGTAAAGCTCCCTCTACACTGTCCCCCATCAAACACTCCCAGGACAGGTACAGCATGGGGTTAGATACAGAGTAAAGCTCCCTCTACACTGTCCCCCATCAAACACTCCCAGGACAGGTACAGCACGGGGTTAGATACAGAGTAAAGCTCCCTCTACACTGTCCCCCATCAAACACTCCCAGGACAGGTACAGCACGGGGTTAGATACAGAGTAAAGCTCCCTCTACACTGTCCCCATCAAACACTCCCAGGACAGGTACAGCACGGGGTTAGATACAGAGTAAAGCTCCCTCTACACTGTCCCCATCAAACACTCCCAGGACAGGTACAGCACGGGGTTAGATACAGAGTAAAGCTCCCTCTACACTGTCCCCCATCAAACACTCCCAGGACAGGTACAGCACGGGGTTAGATACAGAGTAAAGCTCCCTCTACACTGTCCCCCATCAAACACTCCCAGGACAGGTACAGCACGGGGTTAGATACAGAGTAAAGCTCCCTCTACACTGTCCCCCATCAAACACTCCCAGGACAGGTACAGCACGGGGTTAGATACAGAGTAAAGCTCCCTCTACACTGTCCCCCATCAAACACTCCCAGGACAGGTACAGCACGGGGTTAGATACAGAGTAAAGCTCCCTCTACACTGTCCCCCATCAAACACTCCCAGGACAGGTACAGCACGGGGTTAGATACAGAGTAAAGCCCCCTCTACACTGTCCCCCCATCAAACACTCCCAGGACATGTACAGCACGGGGTTAGATACAGAGTAAAGTTCCCCCTACACTGTCCCCCCATCAAACACTCCCAGGACAGGTACAGCACGGGGTTCGATACAGAGTAAAGCTCCCTCTACACTGTCCCCCATCAAACACTCCCAGGACAGGTACAGCACGGGGTTAGATACAGAGTAAATCATAGATAGAAATCATAGAATCATAGAAACCCTACAGTGCAGAAGGAGGCCATTCGGCCCATCGAGTCTGCACCGACCACAATCCCACCCAGGCCCTACCCCCACATATTTTACCCGCTAATCCCACTAATTTACGCATCCCAGGACTCTAAGGGGCAATTTTTTTAACCTGGCCAATCAACCTAACCCGCACATCTTTGGACTGTGGGAGGAAACCGGAGCACCCGGAGGAAACCCACGCAGACACGAGGAGAATGTGCAAACTCCACACAGACAGTGACCCGAGCCGGGAATCGAACCCGGGACCCTGGAGCTGTGAAGCAGCAGTGCTAACCACTGTGCTACCGTGCCGCCCCTCCACACTGTCCCCTCATCAAACACACCCAGGACAGGTACAGCACGGGGTTAGATACAGAGTAAAGCTCCCTCTACACTATCCCCATCAAACACTCCCAGGACAGGTACAGCACGGGGTTAGATACAGAGTAAAGCTCCCTCTACACTGTCCCCATCAAACACTCCCAGGACAGGTACAGCACGGGGTTCGATACAGAGTAAAGCTCCCTCTACACTGTCCCTCATCAAACACTCCCAGGACAGGTACAGCACGGGGTTAGATACAGAGTAAAGCTCCCTCTACACTGTCCCCCATCAAACACTCCCAGGACAGGTACAGCACGGGGTTCGATACAGAGTAAAGCTCCCTCTACACTGTCCCTCATCAAACACTCCCAGGACAGGTACAGCACAGGGTTAGATACAGAGTAAAGCTCCCTCTACACTGTCCCCCAGCAAACACTCCCAGTACAGGTACAGCACGGGGTTAGATACAGAGTAAAGCTCCCTCTACACTGTCCCCCATCAAACATCTCCAGAGGGCCTTTGACAAGGTATTGTTAAATAAATTAAGTGCCCACGGTGTTAAGGGTAAGATCCTGGCATGGATAGAGGATTGGCTGACTGGCAGAAGGCAGAGAGTGGGGATAAAGGGGTCTTTCTCAGGATGGCAGCTGGTGACTAGTGGTGTGCCTCGGGGTCAGTGCTGAGACCACAAATTTTCATAATATACATTAACGATTTGGAGGAAGGAACTGAAGGCACTGTTGCTAAGTTTGCAGAGGATACAAAGACATGTAGAGGGACAGGTGGTATTGAGGAAGCAGGGGGGCTGCAGAAGGACTTGGACAGGTTAGGAGAGTGGGCAAAGAAGCGGCGGATGGAATACAATGTGGAAAAGCGTGAGGTTCTGCACTTTGGGAGGAGGAATGGAGGATAGACTATTTTCTAAATGGGAAAATGCTTAGGAAATCAGAAACACAAAGGGACTTGGGAGTTCTTGTCCAAGATTCTCTTCAGGTTAACGTGCAGGTTCAGTCGGCAGTTAGGAAGGCAAATGCAATGTTAGCATTCATGTCGAGAGGGCTAGAATACAAGAACAGGGATGTACTTCTGAGGCTGTATAAGGCTCTGGTCAGACCCCATTTGGAGCATTGTGAGCAGTTTTGGTCTAAGGAAGGATGTATCTCAGGAAGGATGTGCCGGCCTTGGAAAGGGTCCAGAGGAGGTTCACAAGAATGATCCCTGGAATGAAGAGCTTGTCATATGAGGAACGGTTGAGGACTCTGGGTCTGTACTCGTTGAAGTTTAGAAGGATGAGGGGGAGATCTTATTGAAACTTACAGGATACTGCGAGGCCTGGATAGAGTGGACGTGGAGAGGATGTTTTCCACTTGTAGGAAAAACTAGAACCAGAGGGCACAAATCCTTTAAAACAGAGATGAGGAGGAATTTCTTCAGCCAGAGAGTGGTGAATGTGTGGAACTCTTTGCCGCAGAAGGCTGTGGAGGCCGGGTCATTGAGTGTCTTTAAGACAGAGATAGATAGGTTCTTGATTAATAAGGGGATCAGGGGTTATGGGGAAAAGGCAGGAGAATGGGGGATGAGAAAAATATCAGCCATGATTGAATGGCGGAGCAGACTCGATGGGCCGAGTGGCCTAATTCTGCTCCTTGGTCTTGTGGTCTTATGGTCCCTCTGTTGTGTTGTAGGGAATAGATTGAAAGAGAAAGCTTTCCCCGATTTGTTCTCTCCCCGCCTTGCCTGTAATCCCATGTGTGGTTATCAACCCTCATCGAGAACATCCTCACCTGAGTCTGCATTTTTCAATTCGACGCAAACTTCGGAAACAATCAGTCCCCTGGTTCGTTTCCCCAGGGCAATGCCTTGATCAGTCAGAGTCGAACGGCCCAGATTCAATATGAACAAAGCTAGGCAGTTAACTGTTCCATGCTGTGCTTTCCATGGCAAAGCCTCCAGCATTCAGAGCTCTCTTCTCAAGTGGTGTGAATTGTTGTTGGCAATTTCATGTAAGCTTTCGCGACGAGCACAAGGCAACAAAAAACTGTGACTGCTCGTCTCCTTTTCCAGCGAGACTTTGAAGCCTCACAATCCCAAAATGAAAGACACTAATCCAGATAAACAGGGTAGCGCAGTGGTTAGCACTGCTGCCTCACAGCGCCAGGAACCCAGGTTCGATTCCCGGCTCGGGTCACTGTCTGTGCAGAGTCTGCACGTTCTCCCCCGTGTCTGCGTGGGTTTCCTCCGGGTGCTCCGGTTTCCTCCCACAGTCCGAAAGATGTGCTGGTTAGGTGGATTGGCTATGCTAAATTGCCCCTTAGTGTCCAAAGTTGTGCAGGTTAGGTGGATTGGCTATGCTAAATTGCTCCTTAGTGTCCAAAGATGTGTGGGTTAGGTGGATTGGCCATGCTAAATTGCTCCTTAGTGTCCAAAGATGTGTGGGTTAGGTGGATTGGCCATGCTAAATTGCTCCTTAGTGTCCAAAGATGTGCAGGTTAGGTGGATTGGCTATGCTAAATTGTCCCTTGGTATCCGAAGGTGTGCAGGTCAGGTGGATTAGCTATGCTAATCCTGGTACGGAGGGTATTAGATATGAGGAGGGATTGAATAAACTGGGATTGTTCTATAAAATTATGAGGGGCATAGCTTTTTCCTAGGACTGGAATGACAATTACAAGGGGGCACAAGTTTAAAGTAAGCGGGGGGGGGGGGGAAGGTTCTGTGGAGATGTGCGGGGAAAGTTTTTTTTATACAGAGGGTGGTGGGGGCCTGGAATGTCAAGTGAGGTGGTTGAGGCGGATACGTTAGACTTGTGGATAGATACATGAACAGACGGGGAATAGAGGGATACAAGCGGTTGGTCTATTTAGGACATGATCGGTGCAGGCTTTGTAGGCTGAAGGGCTTGTTCCTGTGCTGTACTGTTCTTTGTTTTGTAAATTGCCCCTTGGTGTCCAAAGATGTGCGGGTTAGGTGGATTGGCCGTGCTAAATTGTCCCTTAGTATCCAAAGATGTGCGGGTTAGGGGGATTGGCCATGCTAAATTGCCCATGCTAAATTGCCCCTTAGTGTCCAAAGATGTGGAGGTTAGGTGGATTGGCTATGCTAAATTGCCCCTTAGTATCCAAAGACGTGGAGGTTAGGTGGATTGGCCATGCTAAATTGCCCCTTAGTATCCAAAGACGTGGAGGTTAGGTGGATTGGCCATGCTAAATTGCCCCTTAGTATCCAAAGATGTGGAGGTTAGGTGGATTGGCCATGCTAAATTGCCCCTTAGTGTCCAAAGATGTGGAGGTTAGGTGGATTGGCCGTGCTAAATTCTCCCTCAGTGTGCCTGAACAGGCGCCGG
The DNA here is from genome assembly GCF_964213995.1 of Mustelus asterias. NCBI lineage: Eukaryota > Metazoa > Chordata > Chondrichthyes > Carcharhiniformes > Triakidae > Mustelus > Mustelus asterias. The sequence goes on along the minus strand of NW_027591323.1, from coordinate 13,885 downwards.
AATGTGGCGACTGGGGGATTTTCACAGTAACTCCAACGCAGTGTTAATGTAAGCCGACGTGTGACACTAATAAATCAATAAATAAGCAAACTAGAACGGTTTGTTTTATAAAATCTCTTTTTATTGCCATTGAAAGTATACAAAAAAATTTTTTTTTAATTAAAACTGTAAAACACAAATTCTAATCTTCCAATGTTGTTTCCTTCTCAACGGAACACTTGCGATCACTGAATAAAGTCCGGTGGTATACAGGTGACTCGATCCCCCCCCCCCCCCCCCCTCCGCCCTTCCTCCCCTCCCCCCACCCCCCCCCCCCCCCCATCCCCGCCAAAAGCGGGGTCGGGGCCACGTCGAGATGTATTTTTTTGCCTGTCGCTAACACACAGCAGAGGCGCGTGTCCTATTCTACGCCCCCCTCCCCCCCGCTACGACGTTATCAGACCGTATACACTGCTTTGGGAATGCGCGGTAGAACCTGCGTTTTGTGTGTGTGCGTGGTTTATCCTTGAAGGAATCTCAGTTTCGCCTTCGCTCCCTGCCCACGCCCCACTCCCGTCCTCCCCATGTGCCCCCCTTACAACTCAAAGCCCCACGAAAGTCATAGAATCCCTGCAGTGCAGATGGAGGCCATTCGGCCCATCGAGTCTGCACCGATCACAATCCCACCTGGGCCCTAACCCCATGCATTTACCTTAGCTAGTCCCCCTGACACTAAGGGGTAATTTAGCACGGCCAATCCACCTAACCTGCACATCTTTGGACACTAAGGAGCAATTTAGCATGGCCAATCCACCTAACCCGCACATCTTTGGACACTAATGGGCAATTTAGCATGGCCAATCCACCCAACCCGCACATCTTTGGACACTAAGGGGCAATTTAGCATGGGCAATCTCCCTAATCTGCACATCTTTGGACACTAAGAGACAATTTAGCATGGCCAATCCACCTAACCCACACATGGGCGTCGCTGGCTGGATCAGCACATCCCTAGTTGCTTGAGGGCAGTTGAGAGTCAACCACATTGCTGTGGCTCTGGAGTCACACGTAGGCCAGACCAGGTAAGGACGACAGATTTCCCTCCCTAAAGGAAATTAGTGAAACCAGATGAGTTTTTCTGACAATGGGTCATCAGTTGATTCGTAATTCCAGCTATTTTTTATTGAATTCAAATTCCACCATCTGCCGTGGGCGGGATTCGAACCCGGGTTCCCCCAGAACATTAGCTGGAGTTTCTGGATTAATAGTCCAGCGATAATCCCACCAGGCCATCGCCTCCCCTTAAATAGCATCTAAGGGGGGGGGAGGGACGGCGGAATGATGCACCAGTTGAAAATGTGGGCGTAAGTTAACCGCCAAGACCACCCCCCCCCCCCCCCACACACACACACACACAACACGGGCTGGACCGCAGCGCGTCCAGCAAGCGAGAAACCCTATCTTTCCCTTAACGTGACTGGGGTCACCGTGTACCACATCAATAAACCGCTTCGCTAAAGTATAAAAAAAACAATCGGCCCTACAATCCTTCTACGTATTATAGTAAAATAAACTTAGCAACAATTTTTTTTTCTCCCGCTCCAAACTCTTTTTCCTTTCTGCAGTAAATATCGAATACCTAGGAAGAGTAATATCTTACATTTCACTCTGCAAAAATTTCATTTTTTTTTTTAAGAAAGAAAGATTACTATTGTATAAAACCTTACGAATAGTGAAAAATAATTCGGATCTCGAGTTTCCTCTTTCCTTTTATGTTAAATTACACATGCTTCTCTCCATGATTAGCTCTTTCAAGGAATTGTCATGGTCCTCGCCTTTGTACCCTAAGAAAATAATGTTTCCTGAGATGTCATGGCCTCTTGGCTTGGCCCTACGATAAGGAAAATATGGCGGCCCCATATTTTTTCCCCCCTCCGAAAGTCAGGCAGTAATTGGCAAAGCACTCTTGCTATAGGAGAGAGGAAAAGCTATTTCTTACCCACCCGCCCTCCCCCACCCCACCCCACAATCCCCCTTCGTCCCAGAAACCGTGACAAAGGGTCTTTGCCCCCCCCCCACCCGCCAACAAAACGTCGACCCGTTTTTTTTTTCTTTCGAATGCCGGCGGTTATCGCCAGCGCGCCCCATGTTTTTGGATTTCCAGCGTTCTCCCTTTATTTGCGTTTCTTCCCTTTTTCTTTTGAACCTCGCCAAGTTACAGCCCAGTCGCCAAAGTGTTCGATTCCCTTAACACCATTCGCCCTGCCGTAAAGTAAGATAGAAAGATCTGTCCCGTTTATTCCCTGGATCTTTTAACCGAGGGGGAATGGCCGGGGGGGGGGGGGGGGCGAGGAGGAGTTGCAAGAGACATCCCAAGGTCCAGGAGATGGTGGGAGAAGGGGGGAGGAGAGGGAAGCGGGGGGGGGGGGGGGGGGGGGATGCGGGGAATGCTTGATCAGTTTGACCGAGAGTTTATAGAATCCCGACAGTGCAGAAAGAGGCCATTCGGCCCATCGCGTCTGCACCAACCAGAATCCCACCCAAACCCTATCCCCGTGACCCCACATATTTACCCTGCTAGCCCTCCTGACACTAGGGGCAATTTAACACGGCCAATCCACCTAACCTACACATCTTTGGACACTAAGGGACAATTTAGCATGGCCAATCCACCTAACCTACACATCTTTGGACACTAAGGGACAATTTAGCATGGCCAATCCACCTAACCTGCACATCTTTGGACACGAAGGGACAATTTAGCATGGCCAATCCACCTAACCTACACATCTTTGGACACTAAGGGGCAATTTAACATGGCCAATCCACCTAACCTACACATCTTGGGACTGTGGGAGGAAATCGGAGCACCCGGAGGAAACACACGTAGACACGGAGCTGTCCACGTAGACACGGCCCCATATCTAAGGAAGGATGTACGGCCTTGGAAAGGGTCCAGAGGAGGTTCACAAGAATGATCCCTGGAATGAAGAGCTTGGCGTATGAGGAACGGTTGAGGACTCTGGGTCTGTACCCATTGGAGTTTAGAAGGATGAGGGGGGATCTTATTGAAACTTGCAGGACACTGCGAGGCCTGGATAGAGTGGAGGGGGAGAGGATGTTTCCACTCATAGGAAAAGGTAGAACCAGAGGGCACAACCTCAGGCTAAAGTGACGATCCTTTAAAACAGAGATGAGGAGGAATTTCTTCAGCCAGAGAGTGGTGAATCTGTGGAACTCTTTGCCGCAGAAGGCTGTGGAGGCCGGGTCATTGAATGTCCTTAAGACAGAGATAGATAGGTTCTTGATTAATAAGGGGATCAGGGGTTATGGGGAAAAGGCAGGAGAATGGGGATGAGAAAAATATCAGCCATGATTGAATGGCAGAGCAGACTCGATGGGCCGAGTGGCCTCATTCTGCTCCTATGTCTTACGGGAGAATGTGCAAACTCCACGCAGACGGTGACCCGAGGCCGGAAGTGAACCCTGGCACTGTGAGGCAGCAGTGCTCACCACTGTGCTACCGTGCCCACCCCTTTATGGAGTATTCTGAATTGAGAGGCGTGGTGCCTGGTGGCGCAGAGAGTCACGTCCTGGCTGGGCGTTCAGGGTTGAAGTCTCGATGGCCAAGGAGGGTGCATTAATAAACAAGGCCAGAAAGGTTGAGTTTCGACCCGAAAACCCTCCCAGATGTAAGGCCAATGGCATGGCAGCCAGAGTGGGAGAGTCCCCTGCTCGGCCGCAACCTGCAGAAGGCAATGGCAAGGCACTGCCGCGCCTTACCAAGCGTCGCCACGGGCTGACGCATGGGCATGGTACAAGAAAGGGGCGGCTCAAGGGAACAAGGTGACGCTGATCTCCGGCACTCCCCTGCTAACATTCCTACAAGTTATCCATTCTTGGGCTCCACCCGTCGTTGGCCGGGCCGACAACATCCGTTCCCCATCCCCATCGACACGTGGTTAGCATGTCGATCGAGCGGGGCTGCTTTGTCCTGGATGGTGTTGGGCTTCTCGAGTGTTGTTGGGAGCCGCACCCATCCAGGCAAGTGGAGATTGTTGTTGGAGAGACACTCATCCAGGCAAGTGGAGATTGTTGTTGGAGCCGCACTCATCCAGGCAAGTGGAGATTGTTGTTGGAGAGACACTCATCCAGGCAAGTGGAGATTGTTGTTGGAGCCGCACTCATCCAGGCAAGTGGAGATTGTTGTTGGGAGCCGCACTCATCCAGGCAAATGGAGATTGTTGTTGGAGCCGCATTCATCCAGGCAAGTGGAGATTGTTGTTGGAGAGACACTCATCCAGGCAAGTGGAGATTGTTGTTGGAGCCGCACTCATCCAGGCAAGTGGAGATTGTTGTTGGAGCTGCACTCATCCAGGCAAGTGGAGATTGTTGTTGGAGTCGCACTCATCCAGGCAAGTGGAGATTGTTGTTGGGAGCCGCACTCATCCAGGCAAGTGGAGATTGTTGTTGGAGTCGCACTCATCCAGGCAAGTGGAGATTGTTGTTGGAGCTGCACTCATCCAGGCAAGTGGAGATTGTTGTTGGAGAGACACTCATCCAGGCAAGTGGAGATTGTTGTTGGAGTCGCACTCATCCAGGCAAGTGGAGATTGTTGTTGGAGCCGCACTCATCCAGGCAAGTAGAGAGTGTTGTTGGGAGCAGCACTCATCCAGGCAAGTGGAGATTGTTGTTGGAGAGACACTCATTCAGGCAAGTGGAGATTGTTGTTGGGAGCCGCACTCATCCAGGCAAGTGGAGATTGTTGTTGGAGAGACACCCATCCAGGCAAGTGGAGATTGTTGTTGGAGCCGCACTCATCCAGGCAAGTGGAGATTGTTGTTGGAGCCGCACTCATCCAGGCAAGTGGAGATTGTTGTTGGAGAGACACCCATCCAGGCAAGTGGAGATTGTTGTTGGAGCCGCACTCATCCAGGCAAGTGGAGATTGTTGTTGGAGCCGCACTCATCCAGGCAAGTGGAGATTGTTGTTGGGAGCCGCACTCATCCAGGCAAGTGGAGATTGTTGTTGGGAGCAGCACTCATCCAGGCAAGTGGAGATTGTTGTTGGGAGCCGCACTCTTCCAGGCAAGTGGAGATTGTTGTTGGAGACGCACTCATCCAGGCAAGTGGAGATTGTTGTTGGAGAGACACTCATCCAGGCAAGTGGAGACTGTTGTTGGAGCCGCACTCATCCAGGCAAGTGGAGATTGTTGTTGGAGCCGCACTCTTCCAGGCAAGTGGAGATTGTTGTTGGAGAGACACTCATCCAGGCAAGTGGAGATTGTTGTTGGGAGCCGCACTCATCCAGGCAAGTGGAGATTGTTGTTGGAGAGACACTCATCCAGGCAAGTGGAGACTGTTGTTGGAGCCGCAAGCATCCAGGCAAGTGGAGATTGTTGTTGGAGCCGCACTCTTCCAGGCAAGTGGAGATTGTTGTTGGAGAGACACTCATCCAGGCAAGTGGAGATTGTTGTTGGAGCCGCACTCATCCAGGCAAGTGGAGATTGTTGTTGGGAGCCGCACTCATCCAGGCAAGTGGAGATTGTTGTTGGAGCTGCACTCATCCAGGCAAGTAGAGAGTGTTGTTGGGAGCTGTACTCATCCAGGCAAGTGGAGATTGTTGTTGGGAGCCGCACTCATCCAGGCAAGTGGAGATTGTTGTTGGAGTCGCACTCATCCAGGCAAGTAGAGAGTGTTGTTGGGAGCTGTACTCATCCAGGCAAGTGGGGAGTGTCCCATCACACTCCTGACTTGTGCCGTGTTGATGATGGACAGGCTTTGGGGGAATCAGGAAGTGAGTTACTCTCCGCAGGATTCCCAGCCTCTGACCTGCTCTGGGAGCCACAGTATTTATATGGCTGTGTCCGGTTCAGTTTCTGGTCAATGGTAACTATATCTAGGGATTGATCCATTTCCCCGACGTCTACTTGGAATGGGTTGGTTTTCTTATGAAGGTGGTAAAAAAGTGTTTATTACACTGGTCTTCAGTCAAGGCATTGAGTACAGGAGTTGGGACGTTATGTTACACTTGTATAAGTCATTGGTGAGGCCACACTTGGAGTATTATGCACAGTTTTGGTCACACAGTTTCAAGAAAGACATTGATAAACTGGAAGGAGTGCGAAGAAGGTTTACGAGGATGTTGCCAGGACTAGCGGGGCCAAGATACCGGGACAGGTTGGCCAGGCTAGGACTTTATTCGTTGGAACGTAGGAGAATGAGGGGGGTGACGTTATTGAGGTCTATAAAATCATGAGGGGCACCGACAGGATGAGGCGAATGGAATCAAAGGGGAAAAAGCAGGATTAGGCTATTGTGTTGGACGATCAGCCATGATGGTGATGAATGGCGGGGTGGGCGCAAAGGGCCGAATGGCCTCCTCCTGCTCCTATCTTCTATGAACGCACATCTTTTTTCCCCCAGGGAAGGGGAATTGAAAACTAGAGGGCATAGGTTTAAGGTGAGAGGGGAAAGGTTGGAAAGGGACCGGAGGGGGTAACTTCTTCACGCAGACGGCGTGTACGGAATGAGCTGCCAGAGAAAGTGGTTGAGGCGGGTTCAATAGCGACATCTTAAAAAGCATTTGGATAAGTCCATGGACGGGAAAGGATGAGAGGTATATGGGCCAAACGTGGGCCATTGGGACTAGCTCGGAGGGGCACCATGGTCGGTACGGGAGTGGTTGGGCCGAAGGGCCTGTTTCCGTGTTGTATTGCTCTATGAAAGGTTGGAGAGGTTGGGCTTGTATCTGCTGGAGTTTAGAAGAGTGAGGGGCGACTTGATTGAAAGATCCTGAGGGGTGCAGTTATTGACAGGGTGGATGTGGAGAGGATGTTTCCCCTTGTGGGAGAATCTAGAACTTGGGGTGGCGGGGGGTGGTCACTGTTTAAAAAGAACCCATTTCAGACGGAGACGGGGCGAGGGGGGGAAATGTTTCCTCTCCGAGGGTGCTGAGTCTTTGGGACTCTCTTCCCGAAAGGCGGTGGGAGAAGAGAGTCTGTGAATATTTGTAAGGCAGAATGTGATAGATTCTTGGTAAGCAAAGTGGGGGGGAGGGTGATAGGTCACCGGGGAGGCATGGAGATTTGAGGTCACTTATCAGATCAGCATGACCTTATTGAATGGGGGAGCAGGCTCGAGGGGCTGAATGGCCTCCTCCTTCTCCACGTAATTGTGTTTTTAACTTTCCCTGTGAGAAGAAAAATCCACAACAGCGCCACGAATCCCGACTCTCTACCCATCCTAGTGGACATAAGATTGAGTGTGAGAAATGTTAAGGTAATAGGGCCATTGGAGATCTCAGGGTCTGGTGGTCCCTGTCCTAATCTTCTAATCAGTGCGGAAATCGAGGGGATAAGTGGGAGTCGATCGGATTGGATCGGTCACGATCTCATTGACTGGCGGAGCAGGCTCGATGGGCCGAATGGCACTCTTCTGCTTCTGTATCTCACGGAGGTCTCTCCAGGTAAGGGTACCAGGCTCATAGTGATGAGCCGCGGTGAATGTTGGAGCCAACCAATCTACTAGGGTGTTGGGAGCCAGAGCCTGGATCCTCGGGGGCGGGGGGAGAAATGGCTTGCTTGCAAAGGCAATGGGGGAGGAAACCTGCCTCTCCTTGAAGCCAAAGCGGGGAAGACATCGGAATATCCATCCAATCCCTTCATCGTTTGGAACCAAACCGCGAGGCGTGGGAGGAATGGATTGGGTGGATTCGGGTAACGGGGAAACAGGACAGGTCGATGGGATAAGGAGGACAAACATTTGGGGGTCAGTTGGGGGAATCCGTCTGACTCCAAGTTGGCCGGTATCAAGCCAGCTCTACTCCAAAGGAAGCGACTGAACTGGGGCCCACCACTGGGATTCCATCCGCGCCCCCCCCTCCCCCCCCCCCATCAACCCCCGCCTCCTCGCCCCAGACAGGGTCAAGTCCGCACTGACGTCAGACAGTAGTTCTTGAGGGAATCGGTGTACTCGCCTTGCAATGTCGCCTCCGACAAGGCCTCCTCATCTACCTCCTTCCCCCAAAACTCCCCCTGCCCCCACTCCCTTCCTTATTCCCCCCCCCCCTCTCCCCGGCCCCCAACAACCCACCCCAGTCAACAGGATCACTTCAGTATTCGGAAGGCTAATGGAGGGTGGGGGTGAAGGGGGGTAACTCTGGCAGAGTGACAGAATGCCACCACCCCACTTCCGCCCTCCCTCCCGCCGTACCTTCCCTCCCTCTGTACCCTCCCCTCTCACAGCCTTTGGTCTACCCCCTCAGTTTTTTAAAGAGCGTACTCCCCCCGACCCTCTATAATGACAGTTCACTCCCCCCCTCCCCACCATCCCAGGAAAACAACTCTCGCAACTCCAGCCACAGCCCAAGCGTTAGGAATGCATTTTTTCCCCCACCCCCTCACCGCCCCCGTTGACGCGTTCCGACTTTTGGAATTCGAAGACTCGCATTGGTGGGCCAAGAGGCGGGGGGGTAACAGATGAGTTGGGTTTTCTTTGAACCCCTCATGCGCCCTCAGCCTATCAACTTCGAATGAACGCTGGAGTTGTTCAGCCCTGAGTGGGAAGGGTAAAGGCGGGGGAAAAGTTGGGGGGAAGGGGAGGTGGGGGGGGGGGGGGGGGGGGGGGAAACAGTTTGCTAGGATGCTCGGCGGAAAATAAAAACCGTTGTTCCCCTCGCCACCCCCGCAGAGATCTGCCGCCAAAAATCGAAAAACATTCGCGAAACTTGCATCTGGCATTTTTGCCCCCTCCCCCCCACCCCGCGGGAAGAAACGGTGTCTGGGTCCATCGGAATCTTACGCAAAACACATCCAGTCAAGGTGAAGGGGGCTCCGAACCCTCCACCAAAAGCGATGAAGACCACCATCGATCGCCGGCCCTGCAGAGCAAGTCGAGAGAAGGGCATGAGGGGTTGGCGGGAGGTGGGGGAGAAGGGGAAGGGAGACACAATGATTAGTGAGGCAGATGTATCCACACCCATCAAAAACGCACAACTTGGCGACAAGTTTATCTCCCACCTTGCACGGCATCCCAAAGTGCTCGACATTCCCACCCCCTAACTCCGTCTACACTTCCCGCTGCCTCGGGGAAAAGCAGCCGGCATAATCAAGGACCCCCCCCCCCCCACACACCCCGGACATTCTCTCTTCCACCTTCTTCCGTCGGGAAAAAGATACAAAAGTCTGAGGTCACGTACCGACCGACTCAAGAACAGCTTCTTCCCTGCTGCTGTCAGACTTTTGAATGGACCTACCTCGCATTAAGCTGATCTTTCTCAACACCCTCGCTGTGACTGTAACACTACATTCTGCACTCTCTCATTTCCTTCTCTATGAACGGTATGCTTCGTATGTATAGCGCGCAAGAAACAATACTTTTCACTGATACTAATACATGTGACAATAAATCAAATCTAAGTACTGTATGAACGGTATGCTTTGTCTGTAGAGTGCGCAAGAAGCAATACTTTTCACTGTGTCCCAATACATGTGACAATAATAAATCAAATCCCCCGAGCCAGGAGTCGCTGTGAGGCAGCAGTGATAACCACAGTGCTGCCCTGCACTAGACATGACACAGGCCAGTGGGAACATCTCCCACCCCCACCCACTCCCCCACCACGTGATTTGACCCACTAAGAGCGAAGGTTTGCGGAGAGGAAAAAAATCCACAGCCTCGCTTCTATTGCCTCGTAACAATTGAGAAACTCTGCCATTCCCCAAAGACAAATACCCCTTCACAACTCTTCCGAAAGGCGCTGGAGACCCAAAGACCAGGATCCACCTACTTCACATGTGTCCCAGCGGATTGGGAGAATCCCCAATTCCCTGATGAACCACCAGATGTGCGGAGGCGGGTTCGACGCTGGAAATCTTCTCCTCCTCCCTCCGCTTAAGACAGGCCGCCTTGGGGTTCAGGTTCCTCTCTGTGAGGGAGATGAGAACAGCAAGTGGGTCAAAGAACAAAGAAAATTACAGCACAGGAACAGACCCTTCGGCCCTCCAAGCCTGCACCGACCATGCTGCCCGACTGAACTAAAACCCCCTACCCTTCCGGGGACCATATCCTTCATATTCCCATCCTATTCATGTATTTGTCAAGACGCCCCTCAAAACTCTCTATCGTATCCGCTTCCACTGCCTCCCCTGGCAGCGAGTTCCAGGCACCCACCACCCTCTGTGTAAAAAATCTGCCTCATACATCACCTTTAAACCTTGCCCCTCGCACCTTAAACCTGTGCCCCCTAGTAATTGACTCTTCCACCCTGGGAAAAAACTTCTGACTATCCACTCTGTCCATGCCCCTCATAATCTTGTAGACTTCTATCAGGTCACCCCTCAACCTCCGTCGCTCCAGTGAGAACAAACCAAGTTTCTCCAACCGCTCCTCATAGCTAGTGCCCTCCATACCTGGGCAACATCCTGGTAAATCTTTTCTGTATCCTCTCCAAAGCCTCCACATCTTTCTGGTAGTGTGGCGACCAGAATTGAACACCATATTTCAAGTGCGGCCTAACTAAGGTTCTATAAAGCTGCAACATGACTTGCCAATTTTTAAACTCAGAGAGTGAGAGTGTGAGAGAGAGAGTGAGAGTGTGCGTGAGAGAGAGAGTGTGCGTGAGAGAGAGATTGTGCGTGAGAGAGAGAGTGTGCGTGAGAGAGAGAGTGTGCGTGAGAGAGAGAGTGTGCGTGAGAGAGAGAGTGTGCGTGAGAGAGAGTGTGTGCGTGAGAGAGAGAGTGTGCGTGAGAGAGTGTGCGTGAGAGAGAGAGTGTGCGTGAGAGAGAGAGTGTGCGTGAGAGAGAGAGTGTGCGTGTGAGAGAGAGTGTGCGTGTGAGAGAGAGTGTGCGTGTGAGAGAGAGTGTGCGTGTGAGAGAGTGTGCGTGAGAGAGAGAGTGTGCGTGAGAGAGAGAGTGTGCGTGAGAGAGAGAGTGTGCGTGAGAGAGAGAGTGTGCGTGAGAGAGAGAGTGTGCGTGTGAGAGAGAGAGTGCGTGAGAGAGAGTGTGCGTGAGAGAGAGTGTGCGTGTGAGAGAGAGTGTGCGTGTGAGAGAGAGAGTGTGCGTGAGAGAGAGAGTGTGCGTGAGAGAGAGAGTGTGCGTGAGAGAGAGAGTGTGCGTGAGAGAGAGAGAGTGTGCGTGAGAGAGAGAGTGTGCGTGAGAGAGAGAGTGTGCGTGAGAGAGAGAGTGTGCGTGAGAGAGAGAGTGTGCGTGAGAGAGAGAGTGTGCGTGAGAGAGAGAGTGTGCGTGAGAGAGAGAGTGTGCGTGAGAGAGAGAGTGTGCGTGAGAGAGAGAGTGTGCGTGAGAGAGAGAGTGTGCGTGAGAGAGAGAGTGTGCGTGAGAGAGAGAGTGTGCGTGAGAGAGTGTGCGTGTGAGAGAGAGAGTGCGTGAGAGAGAGAGTGCGTGAGAGAGAGTGTGCGTGAGAGAGAGAGTGTGCGTGAGAGAGAGAGTGTGCGTGAGAGAGAGAGAGTGTGCGTGAGAGAGAGAGTGTGCGTGAGAGAGTGTGCGTGAGAGAGAGAGTGTGCGTGAGAGAGAGAGTGTGCGTGAGAGAGAGAGAGTGCGTGAGAGAGAGAGAGTGCGTGAGAGAGAGAGAGTGCGTGAGAGAGAGAGAGTGTGCGTGAGAGAGAGAGTGTGCGTGAGAGAGAGAGTGTGCGTGAGAGAGAGAGAGGTGCGTGAGAGAGAGAGTGTGCGTGAGAGAGAGAGTGTGCGTGAGAGAGAGAGTGTGCGAGAGAGAGAGAGTGTGCGTGAGAGAGAGAGTGTGCGTGAGAGAGAGAGTGTGCGTGAGAGAGAGAGTGTGCGTGAGAGAGAGAGTGTGCGTGAGAGAGAGAGTGTGCGTGAGAGAGAGAGTGTGCGTGAGAGAGAGAGTGTGTGAGAAAGAGAGTGTGTGAGAAGAGAGTGTGTGAGAAAGAGAGTGTGTGAGAAAGAGAGTGTGGTGAGAGAGAGTGTGATTGAGAGAGAGAGTGGATTGAGAGAGAGAGTGTGATTGAGAGAGAGTGTGATTGAGAGAGAGAGTGTGAGAGAGAGAGAGTGTGTGTGAGAGAGAGTGTGTGTGAGAGAGAGAGAGTGAGAGTGTGTGAGAGAGAGTGTGTGAGAGAGAGTGCGTGAGAGAGAGAGAGTGCGTGAGAGAGAGAGTGTGCGTGAGAGAGTGTGCGTGAGAGAGAGAGTGTGCGTGAGAGAGAGAGTGTGCGTGAGAGAGAGAGTGTGCGTGAGAGAGAGAGTGTACGTGAGAGAGAGAGTGTGCGTGAGAGAGAGAGTGTGCGTGAGAGAGAGAGTGTGCGTGAGAGAGAGAGTGTGCGTGAGAGAGAGAGTGTGCGTGAGAGAGAGAGTGTGTGTGAGAGAGAGTGTGTGTGAGAGAGAGTGTGTATGAGAGAGAGAGTGTGTGTGAGAGAGAGAGTGTGTGTGAGAGAGAGTGTTGTGTGAGAGAGAGTGTGTGTGAGAGAGAGTGTTGTGGAGAGAGAGTGTGTGTGAGTGAGAGAGTGTGTGAGAGAGTGTGTGAGAGAGTGTGTGTGAGAGTGGTGTGTGAGTGAGAGTGTGTGTGTGAGAGTGTGTGAGAAAAGAGAGTGTGGTGTGTGTGAGAGAGAGTGTGATTGAGAGAGAGAGTGTGATTGAGAGAGAGAGTGTGATTGAGAGAGAGAGTGTGATTGAGAGAGAGAGTGTGATTGAGAGAGAGAGAGTGTGAGAGAGAGAGCGTGTGAGAGAGGGGGCACGGTGGCACAGTGGTTAGCGCTACTGCCTCACAGCGCCAGGGACCCGTGTTCCATTCCGGCCTTGGGCGACTGTCTATGTGGAGTTTGCACGTTCTCCCCGTGTCTGCATGGGAGGGAGTCTGTCAGTGGGAGAGACTGCGAGAGGGAGAAAATCTGTCAGCGAGAGACTGCGAAAGGGAGAGAGTCTGTCAGCGAGAGACTGCGAGAGAGAGAGAGAGAGAGATTCACAATCAGGAGAGACTCTGAGAGGGAGAGAGTCTGTCAGCTGAAGAAGGAATGAGAGAGAGACAGAGACAGCGAGAGAGAGATATGGAGAGAGAGAGAGACAGAGAGAGAGAGGGGGAGACAGAGTTGGGGGAGACAGAGAGAGACAGAGAGAGAGATATGGAGAGAGAGAGAGAGAGAGAGGGGGAGACAGAGTTGGAGGAGACAGAGAGAGACAGAGAGAGAGAGGGGGAGACAGAGAGAGAGAGAGAGATATGGAGAGAGAGAGGGGGAGACAGAGTTGGGGGAGACAGAGAGAGACTGGGGGAGACAGAGAGAGACAGAGAGAGAGAGAGAGAGACCACCTGTGGAAGAGGCAGTGGGCGGGAGAGTTGGTGAGAGGGAGAGCGGGTGATAGAAGTCAGGTTTTTTGTCAAAAGTCAAGCGTTGATCCATCCCCTTGATTGAGTCCCCCAAGTTTACACAGCGTAGGCCAGACCGGGGTAAGGGCGGCAGATTTCCTTCCCTAAAGGGGACAGTAGTGAACCAGATGGATTTATTTTTTTATGACAATCGATGATCGTTGTCACGGTCGCCGTTACCGAGACTCGCTCTCAATCCCGGATTTTTATTAATCGGATTTAACTTCCCGCCCGGGGTGGGATTCGAGCCCGTGTCCCCCTCCCCCGGCCCCCCGCTACGCTGGGCAATCTGGATTACCCCCCCGACTCTGAGGCGGCGAGCTTTGCCAACCCACCTCTGACTTGTTGTTCCAGGCCCAGGATGACGGAGACGGCCTGGTGAAGGATCAGGAGCTTGGTCTGGGGCTTGTCGTTCTTCATGTGTAGCTGACACATCCGCCCCAGCTCCTTGAAGGCCTCGTTGATGTCACGGACCCGCAGGCGCTCCCGAGCGTTGTTGGCCATTCTCCGGTCCTTCTCCCGCTCGGCTTTCTGCTCCGGATTCAGGTCCTCGTCCTCGTGGTTGCTGCCGGGGGGGG
>NW_027591322.1:0-92500 GCF_964213995.1 Mustelus asterias | reverse complement strand
GAGCTCTGGATTAGGAATAGTCTGCAGGACATGTTGGAATGTGCATTACCCTCCAACATTCTTCACTCTCACAAAACAACAGCTGCGGTGAGCGGGAGACGGGCGTGCACCTCTGAAAATGAGGGGTCGTCAGAGGATGGATTGTCATATTATTCCCCATAACGTCCGCCAGAGCAGATACTGTCTCACACGAGTAGCAAAGGGGTTACAATCTGGCAGCATAGGGCAGCACAGACAAACCCGAGCAGCTGATCGAGGCAGCAATAGCTGAGTTCACTCACACACTCGAGAGGACAGGTCATTGTCAGCTTCAGGAAGATGAACTGTGACTGGAGACTTTCACAATGCAGCAGATACTGGAGCTGCAGCGTAAGGTATTTTAACATCCGGTGGAGTTTCCAAAGTCTCTGTGTATCCATACACAAAGGATGGAGGAGTCAATCCAGGCCAGCAGTGTTACCATGTCTCAGGTATGAGCACAAATAGCATCCTCCACAGAGATATTGGTGACCTTCATGGAGAGTCACATCCAGCCTATCACCCACAGGAAATACACATGAACCTGCATGTTCTCACCATCTCCATGAACTCTGTGGAACACGGGCTGCGGGAGGGGTGGGAAAATGTGCCTGGAGTAACTGTCAGGACCTCCCCAGCTGAGCAGGGAGGGTCCAGTTTGCCCTGAATGGATAGAGGAGCGGCTGCCTGCAGCATTTGGGAGCTCCTCTCAGGATGCCCCTGGTGTGGGCAATGGGTCCTCTTCTGCTCCGACTGTGACACAAGCATCTTACGAAGCTATGATGACAGAGACAACTCCAGCATCTTTGCAGAGGACCCGCAGTTGGCCAGATCCTTCCAGGACTCAGGAAATCCGAGGACAAAGGCCACAGTCATCGAAATTCTCAGAGGAGAGGAGGTGAAGATGCTGCCTGCAGCTCAGCGGAAAGTGTGGGGATGGGGGTGGTTGTCATGGTGGGGTTGCTTCCTTGGGTTTCACAGGGTTTTACTTTGTTGTTACTGGTCACTTTGTTATGTATGTATTTTCAGTAAATTCAGAGATGGAGCACCACTAAGAAAACCCTTCACCATATTACTGGGTCTTTAACAGTTCACTGGGAATGTGAGATGGGAAATACAGCACTGAATGAGGTCAATACGATTCCAATGCCTTTGTTTCATGTAGTGACGGCTCCAGGGAAATTATAAAACATTCACAGAAACAGCAACAGCGCTGGAGATGGTGGAAGATTTATTACACTGAATGGCAGTGTGAGTTAAGGTTCATAGAAAACATGTCTGTTTTACTGAATCTCCATCCTCCCTGACACATATCCCATGTCCCTGGCCTGTGGTCCATGGGGTTCCTCATCATGAAGCATTGGTCAACATCGCACTTGTTCAAAGTCACACTTTGTTCAAAACTTCTCCACTCTAATTCCAGGTTGTATAGAGCACAGCACAACACCAGGATATTTGAGACTTTTGCTCGTTATATTGAATGGTTCCACCAGATCTATCATTAGAATTCCTCTGGCCTCCTCAATGGTCACACAAGTTGCCCTGCAGCAGCTGTTGTATCTCTCCTCTGTGACTGTGTTTGGGTTACTCACAGGCACAATGACCCAACCCTTCAGTGGGTAGCGCTGGTCTTTATTAATTATTTCAGGGGATGATGGTATCACTGGCAATGCAAACAGTTGCAGCCCATCCCCAGTTGCCTTTGAGAAGAATGTGCTGAGCTATCTTCTTAAATTCTGCAGAGCATCTGGTAAAAAAGCGTGAGGAAGGGGCATCCGGGATTACGATCCCGCATCAGTGATGGAGAAGCAATATATTCCAAGTCAGAATGGTGTGTGGCTTGGAAAAAAATCTGAAGCTGGTAGGTGTGCCATCCTTCTGATATCCTTGCCCATCTCCGTGATGGATAGTGCCTGTTTGGATAATGGTGTCTCAGGAACCTTGGTGAGCTGCTACATTCCACCTTGTATGTGGTAAAATACTGCCACTGTGCGTCAGTGGTTGAGACAATCAATGTTTAATTTGGTGAATGGCCAGCTGATCCAGTGGGTTCCTTTCCCATGGATGAGCGTCTTTGAACCTGCAGTCAATCCAGCAAGATGAGCGGATTCCATCACACTGCTGACTTGTGCCTTGGAGTTGGTGGGCAAACATTTGGGAGACAGGAGGTGAGTTCCTCATCTCCGAATTCCCAGACTGTGATCTACATTTGGAGCCATAGTGTTTAAAGTTCAGTGTCTGTTCAATGGTCCCAGTGCGCCCCCACCACCCAGGATGTTGATGGTCGAGGATTCTGCGATGGTGCTGCCATTCAATGTAAAGGGAATATGGTTAGATTCCCGTCTGTTGGAGATGGTCCTTGCCTGGCATTTGTGTAGTGAAACATTACTTGCCATTTATCAGGTTAAGCCTGAACGTTCTTCAGACCTAAAGATGCTAGCTCTGTTGAAGAGTCATCCAGATTCGAAGGGTTAGCTGTTCTCTCTCCACAGAAGCTGTCAGACATGCTGAGCCTTTCCAGCATTTTCTGTTTTGTGCAGGTCTTGCTGTTTATGGACATGGACTGCTTCAGTCTCTGAGGAATTGTGAACAGTACTGAGCACTGTGCAATCATTAGTGAGCATTCTCACTTCTGACATTATAATGGAAGGCAGGACATTGATAAAGCAATTGAAGGTGGTTGGGATTTGGACATCACCCTCAGGAACTCCTGCAGTGATGTTCATGAGGCACTGGAAGGATGACACTTTTCTGATGATTAAGAGCAGACTGATGGAGTAGCAATTCATCAGATTGGATTTGCCCTGCTTCTTACCACATTGTCCAGTAGATCCAGTTTTGTAGCTGTACTGGAACAGCTTTGCTTGGGGAATGGCTAGTTATGGAGGACAATTCTTCAGTACCATTGCTGAGGTACTGCCAGGCTGACAGAGTTTGCAGTACGCAGCGCCTTCAGTCATTTCCTGACCTCACATGCAGTGAATCAAATTGTCATCTGTAATGCTGGGGACCTCAGGAGGAGGCCGAGATTAATCATTCTACTCAGCACTTCTGGCTGAAGATGGCTGCTAATGTTTCAGCCTCGTCATTTGTACTGATGCTTTGGGTTCCCTCATCATTAATGATGGGATTCTTGTGGCTTATATATATAAAATCATAGAATTCCCACAGTGAAGAAGGAGGTCCTTTGGCCCATCGAATGTTCAACAATTCTTTGAAAGAATATCTTACCCAGGCCCAATCTCTGCTCCACATATACGGCCCACTAATCCCCATAACCTACATGCGCTGAGACACCGAGGGACAACTTAGCATAGCCAATCAACTGAATCTGCACATCTTTGGACTGTGGGAGAACATTGGAGCACCCAGAGGAAACCCACACAGACACTGGGAGAATGTGCAAACTCTGCACATAACGTCACCCAAGGCGAAATTGAACCCTGGTCCCTGGCGCTGTGAGGCAGCAGTGCTAACCACTGTGCCACCGTGTCGCCTAATGTAACCGGCATGTCCAACATTTTGTGCCATGTCTAACACTATTTATGACTGGATGTGGCAAGACAGCAGATCTCTGATCTGATCCATTGGTTTTGGTGTGATTGAGCTCGGTCTATCATATGCTGCGTCCGCTCTCTGGTCTGGTGGCCGTGTGCTGGAGCTTCACCAGGTTCACATCGCATTTTTAGATAAACCCAAGTCTCATTTGATAGTATAAGTAAAGAAAGTTAGTCGGAGTAACACAGTTCTGGTTGCTGGGGAAAGCCACTGTCAGCTTCCTATAAATGAAAAGGTACAGTTCACCTCTCCTGCCTGTTTCCTGTCACTCAGATAACTTCATATCCAGGCTGCCTTTGCCTCCTTTATTTCACGGTCTTCAACTTTGCTGCCAAGCTTATTTTGTGTCTACTAATAGCGGACATTGTTCTTAACAACACGAATACTGATAGCAATGGTATATTTAGTATCATTATTTGTGTTCTTAAAAACAATGTCCATTATTGATAGGGACATCATTCAGACTATTCTGCACTGTGATTATTGCCATTGCCAGCTGAGCTGTGCCTTGAACTGCTGGGCTGTAAGCTCTGGAATTCTCTTCATAACCCTCCCCACCTCCATCTCTGCATTCTCTTTTCAGATGCTCCTTAAGCTCCGTTTCACGTAAATTTGAGAGTGGATCCCTCGGGATAAAAGTCGTCAGAATTCAATGTAGCTTGTAATCTGCCTCACCGATATACAGCAGTTTTCTACATTTAATCAAACTGAGAAGCCGACAGACATAAACATCTATAATCTGAATGACAAATTAAACTAAATTGAACATGTGACCAGCCATATCTGGTAATTCTATAAACATTTCAATGTTTTGTCCATCTTTTTTATTCTCATGAATGGTTTTGAGAATAATTATAAATGATTAGTTAATTCTTTCACTCCTGAATCTCGCAGTTTATTGTAACTCAGGTTCAGACACATCACTGACTGGTTTGTACTGAGAGCAGAGGTGAGAATATCTGAGGCTGTTACTCTCCAAACTGGAGATCAGAGAGAGAAAGATTACAGGAATCAGAGCGAATCCGTGGTGTTTAACACGAATACTGACAGGAATGATGTGGAATGATTATTAATGACACGATTACTGACACTGATAATAATTTACAGTGTCAGACATCCACTGATTATTAACACAATCTCACACAGTCTGATACTTACTGCAGTTTCTGTATTTTACATTCTGGATTCCTCAGAGCCGCAGACAATAGTTTCGCTCCTGAATCTCCCACTTTATTGCGACCCAGACTAAATGGAGAAAGTGAGAAACACATTATATTCAGATTAATGTTCAGCAGGAAAAATAGCTGGATCTATTTTTGTGCCAGAAACGTAGCACCAGTGGTGAACTGATTCAAGTTACGATACTATTCCTCACCCACGTTGATCTTTCTCCACACCCTCGCTGTGACTGTAACACTGCATTCTGGACTCTTTCCTTTCCTTCCCTATGTACGGTATGGTTTGGCACGAATAAATGTGACAATATTAAATCAGATAATATCAAACCCTTTCTGTTGAATGGAAAAGGCAATAGTCAGCATTGAAACAATTGAACAATTCACTCTCACTGGTTTGCCTACTGGGGGAAACCAGTTTTACATCTCTCAAAATGTATATTTTGTTTAATTGTCCATGGGATATGGGTGTCGCTGGCTAGACCAGCATTTATTTCCCACTGCTAATGGCCCCTAGAGGAGGTGATGCCCACATCCTGTGAACAAGCAAGTAATTTTTAAACATGTCCCACATTCTGGTCTCATTTCCTCATCATCAGAATTACCCTCCTGAATCTCACTGACCCTGCTACGTTTCCAGAAATTCAAATCATTTCTGCTGTTACATAAATCCAGCATTTTCTGAGAATTGTACATTTTACTGAGAGTTAAATGAGAAAGCTGTGAGAGTGGATTCCTCGGGATTCCCTGTGCTTCTTAACTATTGAAATTACATCATCTGTATAATATCTCAGGGTGAGTTAAAGTGTGAAACTGTGCTAACTGTTGCTTTAAGATCCATTCCCTAGATTTGATACAACAAGGAAAGATTATTTTCCCATTAGAAAGCTGAAATGTTTCTGTTTGATTAGTTTACAGGGGAGGGGTGTCCCCCGCTACATTCCACAGTAAACACGCTCTACATTTTCTGCAGGTATAGCTAGTGTTCTCTCTCCGGGAATTACCGGGAGTTCCCTCTTCCCAGAAGGTCCTCACATAGGAAAAGGATTATCCAAAAACCCTGTTTCATATCACTGACGGTTTGACTGGAGATTTTCCAGCAGCAGGTTTCCTCATTCAGGAAATTCTGCTTTCCTCGGCTCAGATGTAAGCTCTGCAGTCCTGCCACATTTAGCTGTGAATGATAGTGCACGATGAAACAACAGAAGGAGGAGGTTCCACAAATATCCCATCCTCATGACGGAGGAGACTAGCACATCAGTGCAAAAGATATGGTTCAAATATTAGTAACTAACTTCAGTGGCTGAACCATCCAGAGGGCCCCAACATCACAGATATCAGCTCATTCCATTCACTCCACATGATGTCAAGAAATAGCTAAAGTTAATGGATACTGCAAAGACCATAGGTCTTGACAATATTCCAGTACTGGAGATTACTGGTCCAGAAGTTGATCTGTTCCTTGCCAAGCTGTTCCCGTACAGCTACAGTTCACCCAAAATAGTGGGAAATTGTCCAGATATGACCGTACACAAAAAGGAGAGAACAAATCCAATCTGTCCATTTACCACCCCATCAGTCTACTCTCGATCATCAGCACAGTAATGGAAGGCTAACGGGACTAATAAGTGACACATAATTAACAATGATCTGCTCGCTGACTCTGAGCGTGTGCTTACTCAGGGTCACTCAGTCCTTTACCTCATTACAGCCTTGATGCAAACACGGACAACAGAGCTGAGCTCAGGATGTGAGATGAAAGTGTCTGCCCTTGACATCAAGGCAGAATACGACCACATGTAGCAAAATGAGCCAGAGAAAAACTGAAGTCAATGGAAATGAGAGAATAAAACTATCTGCTGATTGGAGTAATACCAGCACAAAGGAAGACAGTTATGGTTGTTGGACCATCTACAAGATGCAGTGCATCAACTCACCATGACTCGTTGCACAGCACTGTCCAGTCTTGTAATTTCTATCCCTGGAAGGACAAGGGCAGCAGATGAATGGAAACATCACCATCTGGAAGTTCCCTTCCAAGATACACACCATCCTGACTTGGAAATATATCATCGTTCCTTCACAGTGACTGGGTCAAAATCCTGGGACTCTCTTTCTCACAGTACTGTGGATGCACCTACACCACAGGAGTCCCGAAATGCAATGCCAGATATATAATTGTGAGCATAGTTACTTTCCAAGCAGTTGATAGGGGTTTATTTCACAGCTATCTCAGTTTGTCGGAGTGGGTGAAGACTGAGTCATCTCATCTCCAGGAAATCACAGCAGGAATTTCTCAGGGGAGTGCCCTCGTCCAAACCATGTTTAGCTGCTTCATCAATTACATTTCCTCCATCATAGCGTCAGAACTGGAGATGTTTGCTGATGTCTGCACAAACTTCAGCACCATTCTCGACTCCTCAAGATAGTGATGCAGGATGTGCCCATATTTAGCAAGGCTTGAACAATATTCAAGGAAGGCTGACAAGTGCCAGGAGATGACCATCTCCACCAAGAATGAATACAATCAACTCCCTTTACATTCAATGGCATTATCATCACCTGAATCCTGACTATCAGCATCTTGGATGCTAACACTGGCCAGAAACAGACTAGACATATCAACACTGTGGCTTTTAGAGAAGATTAAATGCCAGGAATTCTGCGCAGGATAACTCACCTCCTGACTTTCAAATACATTTCCAACCGTCTACAGGAAACATGACAGTGACAAAAACAGGACAGCCAGCAAGTCCAGGAGGCAAGCTGTGGGGGTTACTGATAGGATCCTGTCTGGAGACAATACACATATCTTTAACCTGTGCTTAATGCTCCCTCCACTCACTTTGTCTGTATCTTTAAGAACTGGTTGGCTGTAGAGATTTGCATTCTATTCAGTATTCTGTAACTTGATTTTGTGTCTCTGTGTCCTGTTTGAGAGCAGATTTCCACTCCATCTGGCGAAGGAGCAACGGTCCGAAATCTAATGGTATTTGCAACCAAATAAACCTGTTGGACTTTAACCTGGGGTTGTTAAAACTGTTACTTTGGAGATGGTGCCAGCATTGCCTGAACCGGGACTGCCCCCTGCTCAGGCTGCCTCAGTGGGCAGCTCCCCCTGCCTGCCAGTCGTTAATTGTCCGCCTCTGACAGTATCACCTTCATAACTCTGCCTATCCTGCCCACACGGACACACCTCCCATTTCCAATCCCCATGTTGAAACTTCAGAGCTTCATGTAAAATCACAGCCATTATCTTCAACCTCACCACACACTGCATTCCCAAACCACTGACCATCCCATGTCCCTCCTGAGCCACTCCGAGTAAGGACATGGGGATCCTGTGATTATGGTCCTGTCCCATCATCACTTTTATCATTTAATCACTCCTGTAATTCCAGTTTGTCCTTTCTTTGTTTCTTCCCCAGCCACCCACCGCTGTCACTTCAAACCTGTCAATTCACTGCCCGTTCCCAGTTCCAATGGAAGCTCAAACTTTAACCCTGTTTCTATTTCTTTAACCTGCTGAGCATTTCCAGTTTATTTAAATTTCATTTTCAGCATTGAGTATTTCCTCATTCTATAGAAATGCAAGTTATGTTTTTGGAATGTCTCATACAATACATTATTATTGTTATTAATAGTATTATTTAAAACACTGGGGATTTAGCCTGATTCCTGTTATTTCTGTCTCTCATCTCCAGTCTGTGTAAGAACACTTTCACAGATTCTTGTGCTAAGGATCTCTCCTCTGCTCTCAGTACAAACCAGGCACTGAGGTTTCTGGACCTGGAATCAAACTCCTTCACAGACCAATCTGTCCCTGCTCTCCGCCGCTTCATACTGACCTGCAGGAGCCTGGAGAAGATAAAGTGAGTGTTTGTGTTAATTTTTAATGTAGTAATTAAAATATAAATAGATTTAAAATATAAATGGGCCTGAATCTTCCAAGCAGCGGCATTGGTAAGCAGATTGAAAATCCTCCCAACCTGAAAGTGCTGCATATTTCTCCGCGCATCTTCAGCACAGTGACCTTGGGGAGCTCCATCAGAGCAGACAAGAGTTGCGGAAGAGAGAGAGCACACACCCTATTTACAGCACAGTGACGCCAGGGGTCTCCATCACAGCTGAGTAGAGTCGGGGAAGAGAGAGCACACACCCAATTTACAGGACAGTGAATTCGGGGAGCACCATCAGAATAGAGTTGGGGAAGAGAACACACATCCTATTTACTGCTCAGTGACCCTGGGGAGCTCCCGAAGTGTTAGTTGATGGGGAAGTGAATGGGTTGGTTCGTCGCTGGATGAATGGTTAGTCAGGGAGCTGGGGAGAGGTTGGAGGATTAGTTTGGGGTGTCGGGGGAGTGGACGAGTTGTATTGTGTTGGGTTGGATGTGAATCGGGAGTTTGGATGGTGGCTGGGAGTTGGTAATGTTGTTGGGGTCTAGTCAGATGTGGTTGTGTGGTGGGGGGTTGGAGTTGGTTAATAGCCTTGGAGAGGTTAGTGCGGTGGGGTGGTTCTGGGGTAATGAGGTTAAGTCATAGAGTCTTAGAGATTCACAGCATGTAAGCAGGCCCTTCGGCCCAACTTGTCCATACGGACCTGTTTTTTAATCCCTAAGCTAGTCCCAATTGCGTTTGACCCATATCCCTCTCTACCCATCTTACCCATGTAACAGTCTAAATGCTTTTTAAAAGACAAAATTGTACCCACCTCTACAACTACCTCTGGCAGCTTGTTCCAGACACTCACCACCCTCTGTGTGAAAGAATTGCCCCTCTGGACACTTTTGTATCTCTCCCCCTCTCACCTTAAACCTATGCCCTCTAGTTTTAGACTCCCATATCTTTGGGAAAACATATTGACTATCTAGCTGATCTGTGCACCTCATTATTTTATAGACCTCGATAAGATTACCCCTCAGCCTTCTACGCTTCAGAGAGAAAAAGTCCCAGTCTATCCAGCCTCTCCTTATAATTCAAACCATCAAGTCCCGGTAGCATCCTTTCTGCACTCTTTCTAGTATAATAATATCCTTTCTATAATAGGGTGACCAGAATTGTACAGTAGTCCAAGTGTGGCCTTACCAATGTCTTGTACAACTTCAACAAGACGTCCCAACTCCTATATTCAATGTTCTGACCAATGAAACCAAACATGTCGAATGCGTTCTTCACCACCCCGTCCACCTGTGACTCCACTTTCAAGGAGCAATGAACCTGAACCCCAGATATCTTTGTTCCAAAACTTCCCCAACGCCCTACCATTAACTGAGTAAGCCCTGCCTTGGTTCCATCGACCAAAATGCATCACCTCACATTTATCTAAATTAAACTCCATCTGCCATTCGTCAGCCCACTGGCCCAATTGATCAAGATCCCGTTGTAATCCTAGATGACCTTCTTCACTGTCCACTATGTCACCAGTCTTGGTGTCAACTGCAAACTTACTAACCATGCCTTCTAAATTCTCATCCAACTCATTAATATAAATGTCAAATAACAGTGGACCCAGCACTGATCCCTCAGGCACACCACTGGTCAGAGACCCCCAGTTTGAAAAACACCCCTCTACAACCACCCTCTGTCTTCTGTTATCAAGCCAATTTTGTATCCATTTGGCTACCTCACCCTGGGTCCCATGAGGTTTAACCTTTTGCAACAACCTACCATGTGGTACCTTGTTAAAGGCCTTACTAAAGTCCATGTAGACAACATCAACTGCACTGCCCTAATCTACCTTCTTAGTTACCTCTTCAAAAAACTCAATCAAATTTGTGAGACATGATTTTGCACTCATAAAGCCATGCTAGTTGTTCCTAATCAGTCCTTGCATCTCTAAATGCCTGTAGATCCTGTCTCTCAAAATACCTTCGAACAACTTACCCACTACAGATGTGCTGCTCAGCGGCTTGTAGTTCCCAGGCCTCTCCCTGCAGCCCTTTTCAAACAAAGGGACAACATTTGCCACCCTCCAATCTTCAGGCACCTCACCTGTGACTATCGATGATTCAAATATCTCTGCTAGGGGACCCACAATTTCCTCCCCAGCCTCCCACAATATCCTGGGATACACTTTATCAGGCCCCGGGGATTTATCTACCATGATGCGCTTTAAGACTTCCAGCACCTCGTTCTCTGTAATATATAAACACATCAAGACATCACGATTTATTTCCCCAAGTTCCCTAACATCCAAGCTTTCCTCAACAGTGAATACAGATGAGAAATATTTATGTAGGATCTCACCCGTCTCTGATAAGTCAGACGCTTAGTCAAGAATGTATTCAAGTGTCAGCTAGATACAGCGCTTGGGGCGAACACGATCAAAGGTTATTGGGAGAATGCAGGATTAGACTACTGAGTTGGACGATCAGCCATGATTGCGATGAATGGTGGAGCAGGCTCGAAGGGCCAAATGACTTCCTGCTGCTCCTACCTTTCTATGTCAAGTCAGGAGAGGTTGGGTCAGGGTGAAGTCAAGTTTGGAGGCTTAGTTAGATGTGTTCAAAGGCTAGTGGGAGGTAGTCGGGCTGGAGAGGAGGTAGGGATGAGTTGGGGGGCGTGGGTCTAGTCAGATTGTGGGAGGTGGATTATGAGGATCAGTGGGAAGTGATTGGGGGACTCTGTTCTGCTGTTCAGGTATTAGCCCAGATGGTGAGCTGTCTAACATTACATGAATAATTATCCAGGTAAATTTTGTGGATCTGCCCAGGTCTCTGGCTCTAACTGCAGCAGGGGAATTCCCCAATATTAGTTAATACCTCTGGGACAATTCCCAAGTGGATCAGTGCGTCAGGACATCCAGCGGGTTCTGATGCTCATCTTCAGATGTATGTCTGGTTCTCTGGCGATCCAGAGACCAGAAGATTTGTCCCATTAACTCCAGTCTCCTGTTATTTACTCTGTTGTTCAATCTGTTTATTTCCTGTTTCATCTTTACTCTGTTTCAGGCTGGAGTTTAATCGGTTCAGTCCAAATGGAAAGAGACAGCTGGAGTCGCTGCGGGAATCCAGACCGGGACTGACAGTGACAGTGTGAACATTTCAATCTATGAACATTGCTGCTCCACCGGTTATAGTGAAATCCTGAATTGTGAAGATATTCGACAGCCTCTTCCAAACCCTTCATTCCTGCCCCTCTCCCTCCCTATTCCATTAGCCCCTCCAACCTGGCAGTGATTTCCCTGCTTACCTGGTTTGGTTGAGATCCCCAGCTGGAAGACTGTTGCAGTTTTAGTCTCCACATTGAAGGAAAGATTGCTGCAAACCATTGTTTAAGCAGCAATGTGTTGTCAGTGTTCTCAGCAACAGAGTCTTCAACCTCCTTTCAAAAGGGAGCAGCAAGGATAATGCCTCAAAGAGAGAACAGTGTGTGTGTGATTCTGACCGTACCCAGCAGAGGGCAGATTGGTCAATGTTGTCAGAGTTTCCTCTCTGTCTCTGTGAATTAATTAAAGGCTCCACCAGCCTCTCCTCAGCATTGCTTTAACTATCTATTGATGACAGTGATACAGTGCCATCATCTGCTGGCGGCTCACAGCTACTGCAGGCGCTGCTCTTTGTGAGCCTCCCACAAGTTGAGTAACTCCCATGTCTGCATCTGAGAACCGGTTACTGCAGCGTGAATATTGAACAATATTGACAGGGATTGAAGTTTGTAGCAGGGATCCTAGCTGGTGAATTAACCCTTTTATCACCAGACACTGTACATTAACTCTGATCCCTCATTCTCCAAGGGAAATATTGTCTGGAGATTGTAGTTGGGGATGATCTCAGACTGTAATGTGTACATCTCGTGCACCTTTGAGACACTAATCCCATTCAGAATGAGAGTGGGTAAACTCTGATGCACTCTGTAATTCCTGTTTCCAAGATAATACATCTGCATATATTACCGGACACACAGGCAGAAACTGACACCCAAACACTCACAAATTCACACACTTGAACACTCTTACCCATGTACTGACACACAGAGAGACTTACAGAGAGAAACACAGAATCTCTCTTAAATGCACACAACATGCAGCCATACACTCACAGAAACACACATGACAAACCACAAACCCATGCATTACAGCGGCTAATGAATTCTCAGCACCCCATATCCAAAGGAAATTTAAGTTGGACAACAGTGATAACATTTCCTCTCAAACCGACATCCCTAGAACGAAAGGAACACTGGCGCAGCATTGCACAGGATCAGAGCCTCGGAAATGCAGTTTGCTCTTTCCTTGTTCCTTATATCTCACTGAGCAGATGCAAAGCTGTAGCATAGAAAGTTAGAATTCACTATTTCAGTCTGTTCTGTTGATTAGCTGTAAGTATTCGCATTCCAACCATTATTCATGTAAGTTGATTCTTTGTCTTTACATGCCCTGGTTGTGAACAGAATTCCCACTCACCTGAAGAAGGGGCTTGGAGCTCCGAAAGCTTGTGTGGCTTTTGCTACCAAATAAACCTGTTGGACTTTAACCTGGTGTTGTTAAACTTCTTACTACAGAGGATGTCCCAGAGATTTGGAGAATAGCCAATCTTGCTTCCTTGTTTGAG
The DNA here is from genome assembly GCF_964213995.1 of Mustelus asterias. Classification (NCBI taxonomy): domain Eukaryota; kingdom Metazoa; phylum Chordata; class Chondrichthyes; order Carcharhiniformes; family Triakidae; genus Mustelus; species Mustelus asterias. The sequence continues at coordinate 79,195 of NW_027591322.1, read as the reverse complement.
AAGGATAGCTAGGATGATCCAGGTAATTAGAGGCCGGTGGGCCTTACCTCAGTGGTAGGGAAATTACTGTTGAGGCTTCTTCGAGACAGCATTTATTCCGAGTTGGAAGTACGTGGACTTAATAGCGGGAGGCAGCATGGTTTTGTGAAGGGCAGGTCACTAACATGATCGAGTTTTTCGGGGAAGTGATGAAGATGATTGATGAGGATAGGGCAGTGGATGTTGTCTACGTTGACTTCAGTAAGACCTTTGACAAGGTCCCTCATGGTAGACTCGTACATAGGGTGATGTCGCCCGGGATCAAAGGTGAGCTGGCAAGATGGACACAGAACTGGCTCAAGAAGGCAGAGAGTGGCAGTGAAACTGTGCGTTTCTGAATAGAGGAATTTAACTAATGGTGTTTCTCATGGATCAGTTCTGGGACCTTTCCTGTTTGTAATATATATACAAATGGCATGGAAGTAAATGTAACTGGTTTGATTGATTAGTTTGCAGATGACACAAAGTTTGGTGGAATTGCAGATAGCGATGAGGACCGTCAGAGGATACAGGCGGACATAAATCGTTTGGACACTTGGGTGGAGGGATGACAGATGGAGTTTATTCCAGATAAATGTGAGCTAATGCATTTTGGAAGGTCTAATACAGATGGGAAATATACAGTAAATGGCAGAACCCTTAAAATGATTGCTAGGCAGAGGTATCTGGGTGTACAGGTACACAGGTCAATGGAAGTGGCAACACAGGTGGAAAATATAGTAAAGAAGGCATATAGTTTATTGGCCTTCATTGGCTGGAGCATTGAGTTTAAAAATTGGCAAGTCATGTTGCAGATTTATAAAACCTTAGTTACACCACACTTGGGATACAGTGTTCAATTCTGGTTGCCACACTATCAGAAGGATGTGGAGGCTTTAGAGAGGGTACATAAAATATTTATCAGGATGTTGCCTCGTATGGAGGGCATTACCTATGAGGAGAAATTGGAGAAACTTGGTTTGTTCTCACTGAAACGACGGAGGTTGAGGGGCTACCTGATAGAAGTCTACAAGATTATTCGGAGCATGTATAGAATAGATAGTCAGGAGCTTTTTCCTCGGGTAGAAGAGTCAATTACATAGGTTTAAGTTCAATGTACGGGTTTAGAGAGATGTAGGAGGCAAGTTTTTTTTTAACACAGTGTGGTGGGTGTCTGAACCACGCCACCTGAGGAGGTAGTGGAAACAGATACGATAGGGACTTTTAAGTGGCGTCTTGGCAAATACATGAATGGGATGGGAATAGAGGGATACGGTCCCTGGAATGGTAGGGTGTTTTAGTTCAGTCGGGCAGCATGGTCAGTGCAGGCTCGGAAGGCCGAAGGGACTGATCCTGTGTTGTAATTTTGTTATTTGTTCTTTGTTCAAAGCGCATAACCTCACATGCATTCTCATTATACTGTATCAGTTATATTATCCCCACTCCCCCTTCCTCCCCGCTGCCACCCTCCCTCCCCCCCCCCCCCCCCCACTCGCCCCGCCACTCTGCTAACTCAGTGGTGACTTTGAAAAATTGTAGTGGGCCAGTGATGGGACAGAATGCCCAAAAGTAGGTGAGCCATCGACAGGTTCCAAAGGGAATGTGGGCAAAGAGAAGCTACTTCGAAATGTCATAAATTGAGATGGAACCAGCAGCAGTTCATAGTGTAGAATAGAGCAGGAAATGAGGAGATGCCCTGGTCCCAAGAGCCGAATGTGCAGTGAATAATCAAGGCGGGATAGGAACTCGGAGACGTCCAACGTTAAAAGGGAAGGATTGATGTCTCCGAGCGAGAGGAGACATGAAGGCGTCAACAACATAAAGTGGACAGGGTGAAGTGCACAATGGAAAGGGCACAGAACATCAGGAGATACTGAAGGAGAAATGGGAAGAGAGAGCGATCAGCGATTGTTTTGCAAAGGCATAGAGATTACAGGAAAGTAGAAAAGGAGCAGTCCTGGGGGAGAACTGCTTTTACTGGTCCCAGTAGAGAAGATAAACCACTAAATCCCAAATGGAAAGGGGGTGGGGATGAGGGGTCGCAGATATGTCAGTCGGGTAGAGGTTATGGGCATTGCACCGAGTGTAAGCGGGGCAAGGAATGGTCCCAAAGCAGAGTGAGAATTTTAAGAGGGCACTGAGATAGCGGAGAGGGGACTGGACATGCAGAGGGGGCTTGGCATATGGACAGGGACAGTTCAAAAGCTATATGAAACAGTGAGCGGGCACACCGATTGTGTGTGGTAGTGGACTTGGGGGTGTAGGGGCGATGGAGGGGGAGTGATCAGTAAACAAGGGAGGTAGCAGTCAGATGGGGGCAGCCACAGAGCAAAAAAACAAGGTAGGTGTGGCACACTGAGAGAACATTCATCTCTAAATGTGACCACAGGCCATTACTTGCCTTCATTACCAGTAATGACAATAACTTCATACTCCAACTGCATTTCTGAATTTAAATTCCAACAGGTGTCTCCAGACTATAAGCACATACTCTGGATTTCTCGTACAGGAGCATGAAGCTATTCACATCTCCTCTCCCTTGCTCTCCGAGTTGAACTGAAATTGTTCCTCTTCAGTTAAACTGGCTTAATTGGGTTATACACGTCACGTTACCTTTTAAATCTGCATCATCCAAAGTCCAGATTCTGATTACACTTGATCTGGCCAGAAGACTCATTCTGAGTACAATCGATGCTCCTCCAGGCTTGGAACAAGACTATGTGATCAACACAAGGGTCAGTGAGCTCTGTGTCGGGACCTGAATACAGAATGTTTTTAAATAGAGCAGGGTTAATATTGTGCATTGAATTGTACATCCGGCAGTAACAATAAAATCATGACAATGATGCATGGAACAACTAATTTAGTTTAATGCATCAGTGTGAGTGACTTCAGTCACTTCAACCCATTTTTCTCAGTCGCGACATTCTACTCCCCTCAGTCACTATATTCAATTTCTCTCCGTTACTGCATCCCACTTCTCCCAGTCACTGCATCCCACTTTCCACAATAACGAGGTTACACTCGTTTCAGTCGCCACTTCTTGAATCAGTCACTGCAGCCCATTCACTGCATTCACTTCAACCCGCTTAACTCAGTCACTAAGAACAGTCCCTCTCGCCTGAATAACTTTAAACCACTATGCTCAGTCACAAAGAACATGCCAAAAAGGAGCAGTAGGCAATTCAACCCCTTGAACCAGTTCTGCCATACAATACGTTCATTACAGACAATGCATCCTAATCCCCTCAATTACTACATTGTTCATGGGCGGCACGGTGGCATAGTAGTTAGCACTGCTGCCTCACACCACCAGGGACCCGGGTTCGATTCCCGGAGTTCGCACGTTCTCCCTGTGTCTGAGTGGATTTCCTCCATGTATTCCGGTTTCCTCCCACAGTCCGATGATGTGTTGGTTTGTGAAGTGGCCATGCTTACTTGTTCCTCAGTGTACCAGAAGCGCCGGAGTGTGGCGACTAGGGGATTTCCACAGTAACTTAATTGCATTGTTAATATATGTCTACTTGTGACGAATAAATACACTTTAAATTGTTCTCCCCAAAATCACTATATTCCACTTGTCATAATCACCACAGCCCACTCATCTAAGGGACTACTTCTCACCCACCTCACTGAGTGCTTGCACTCCAGCCAGTTAATAAAATGAGCTTCAGTCAAGGCATTGCCCTCTCCCCTCAATCAATACAACCCATCCTCCCAAGTTAGTGTATTCCACTTCCATAATCATTAAGCCCACTCTCATGACCACTGTTACCTACTAGATGCAGTGATAACATCCCACTCTCGTTGGACTATGCATCCCAGTCCCCTCAATCAATTCACTTCACTCTGATAAGTCACTGTACTCCACTTTGGATAATCAATATACAATCATTCTCACAGTCAGTACACCACTCCTAAGTCACTACACACCATTCCAATCAATCGATATGTCCTACACCTCAGTGACTGTTCGCATTCTCCTCAACCACTAAATCTCACTCCCCTCAGTCTCTACATCCCACTCCACTCAGTCTCCACATGTTCGCGCCCTCAGCCACTGCATTCCACTTTTCAGCGTCACTATATCCAACTCCCATCAGTAACTGCATCCCATTTTCCTAGTCACTAAATCACATTCGGCTTCATGTCTAAATCCTACTCCTCTCGATAACCAAATCGCAAACCCCTCATCCTCTGAATCACACAACACTGAGTCACTACATCCTAATCATAGGTCACTGTATCCCACTCACTTCAGTCAGTAAATTTCACTGCACTCCGACACAGCATCCCACGACACGCAATCACTCCATCCCATTCCTGGGTCACTATGTCCCACTGCTTTCAGTGAGTAACCGGTTGTGTAACATGCAGTGATGGTTTGTTCAATGGCATTGTACAGAAACAGCTCAGCGGATCTCTAAGTTTGCAAACAATGTTGTCGTGATTATTGTTGGGTCAGTATGTTCTTTTCAGAATAACGGTTGTGCTTGGATAGCTCACAGAGACGAATTCAGCGATATAAATCGAAGTTTTCCAACTTAGTTTTTAAAAATATTGACCTTCAACGTAATCAAACCTCCAGCAGTGCATTGGGAGTGATAGAAATGAGGGTGAGAGGACAATGTTCGATTCCCAGGGGCGGCACGGTGGCACAGCAGTTGTTAGTGCTGCCTCACTGTGGCAGGGGCACGGGTTTGATTTCCACTGTCGTCACTGTGCCGAGTCTGCACGCTCTCCCCGTGTCTGCGTGGTTTTCTTCCGGGTGCTCCAGTTTCCTCCCACAGTCCGAAAGACGTGCTAGTTAGGTGCATTGGCCATGCTAAATTCTCCCTAAGTGTACCCGAGCAGGCGCGGGAGTGTGGCGACTGGATGATTTTCACAGAAAGTTCGTTGCCTTGTTAATGTAAGAATATTGTTGACGCTAATAAATAAACTTTAAAAAACTGTGCACTGTACGTATCGATACAGCAGTGATAATATACCCCATGCAGAGTTGGCAAATTCACTTTTCTCTATTTTTGATGAAATGTTCAGTTGTGCTGGGTTTCTTTTTATTTCATTTTGCTACAATGCATCAACAGAAAGTTGCAGATTAAACGTGTTGGACCGGAACATCGAAGGAGAGGCTAAAGAGTCAGCTTGAAACTACTTTTAAGTGCCAGGTTCAGAAATTACATTTTATTAGCCGATTCTACGAGCATTTTGCGAATTGAATATCACAGCAGCTTTCAGAGCCCTTCACAGACAGGGCAGCAGCTTCGGGGGAACGGAAGCCATGGAACATTTTCAGAGGCGGGTACAATTTTGTCTTTTAAAAAGCGTTTAGGCAGTTACATGGGTAAGATTGGCATAGAGGGATATGGGCCAAATGCGGGCAATTGGGACTAGCTTAGAGGTTAAAAAAAAGGACGTCATGGACAAGTAGGGCGGAAGGGCCTGTCTCCATGCTGTAAACCTCTCTGAATCTATGACTCTATAACCAGTTTTTTCTACCTGGAATGACAACAGGAGAGTAGGATAAGGCTTTATTGAAGAGGGAGATGCAGGATTCTTGTGGAGAGTTGAGCACTTTAATTCAGGCAGATGGTACAGAGTGCTTGGGTTTGTTATTTCCTTGGTCACTGGATGGGCTGCTGTCGTTTGGAACACTTTCGGAGGCATTCAGTTCTCAGGAGCTGGTCGGGCATTTGTGCGTTAGCCTGGGTAGAGTTTGGTGTGAGATGTTGTGGGTAGGTGGACCCAGGGGTTCGCAGCTATGTGACAGGGAGCCAGATTTTCGCGTGGTGCTCGGGCTTTTGCGAGTTTACCAGATATTTGAGGGTTGGTCAGAGTTTTGATGTAGTATCATCGGATGGAAGGGGAAATGCACAAGTCCGTTGGGCCAGGCCAGTAATTAGAACTGTCTATAAAATTTGTAATTATGACTGGGAAAGTCCGAACCTTCCAAAGTCTTGGATTAAGATTGATGATTCGACAGTTGCGACTGCAGGGTAATTGGCCGCATGAATTCTAAACAACCTGGGAGAAGTCTGTTGCAATCCTCAAGGGGACATACTGGCTGTCACTCAAAGCATGTTCTGTCTTAGCTCCCATGCAAGGTCACAAAAACCCACAATTTCCACGTACACTCCCCACTTCACAGCCGACCGAGCGGCACACATGTTCTGAGCCATTGCAACAGTCATATTCCAGCAGAGTCCCAGGCAGTGGGGATCATGCACCAAAATCTTGAATTCCCATGGCAATTTCAACAAATTTGTCTGCATCAGAAATTCCGCAGAATGGTGATGAGAATTTCCAGAATTCTTTCCAGCTCTTATGATTCTACAAGTAGAGAACTTGGACCCAAATCTGCAAATCAGCGGAAGCCTTGTATACCCAACCATTCCATCCATGTTTCACACCCCCGGTGAGACGTGAGCAGGTAAAAAGGCTGATGTTGCACCTTCTCAGATTGCACGTGAAGGTATCAAGGTTAGGGAGTGAGGTGACGGGTATGATGGAAGAATGAGCTATGATATCCCGGATGCAATGGATCCTGCGGAATGCTGACAAAAGGCGCGGGGGGGAGGGGGGGGGAGGGGGTTCGGAATTGAGAGAAAGATGTGTTTATCTGAGTCAATGAACGTGAGTTGGCAGAAGTGGCAGAGGATGATCCTTTGAATATGAACTTGATGAGATTAAAAACGAGGACGAGGTTAAAAACGTGCATCATCCTGGTTCAGGGGGGTGGGAAGAGTGAGAGCAGTTGTTCAGGAGGTGCGATGGATACGGTTGAGAGCTCTGTCCACCACAATGGGTTGGAAACGTATATACGGAAGAAGGAAGACACATCAGCAGCGCCAATTTGAAAAGCGGCAACATCGGAACATGTGTGATGGATCTGAATAATTGTTAAAATGGGATTGAGTCCTTACAGGTCATGGGGTGTGAAAGGCTGCACTCACTCAAGCTGTGAAAATCGTTGGGCATGGAATGGGCACCAGAAATGGAGACAGGTGACACCGGGAAGTGAATAACAGCGTTGGGAATCGACCATGTGAAGGTGGCAGATCGGCCGAAATTGGATGTAAAATTTACTTTTCAAAATCCCAGGTCCAGACAAAAGCATGAATTCGCACGAAATCGTCGATGTACGAAAAAATGTTGCTGTCTCGAATTAAACAGGAGAATTTGCTTTTTTCTTTTGCAGACATTTTATTGGAATATAACATTTCTCCATGGCTCATTATTAGATTAGATCGTTGTCATCTCAGGGCAAGGAATGAGGCTCAATTCTGGCATTGGGTGACAGTCTGTGTGGCGTTTGCAGGTTCTCCCGGTCTCTGTAGCTTCCGGATAAATGCGAAGTGATGCATTTTGGAAGAAATAATGTAGGGAGGAGTTATATAATAAATGGCAGAGTCATCAGGAGTATAGAAACACAGAGGGACCTAGGTGTGCTAGTCCACAAATCCTTGAAGGTGGCAACACAGGTGGAGAAGGTGGTGAAAAAGGCATATGGTATGCTTGCCTTTATAGGACGGGGTATAGAGTATAAAGGCTGGAGTCTGATGATGCAGCTTTATAGAACGCTGGTTAGGCCACATTTGGAATACTGCGTCCAGTTCTGGTCGCCGCACTACCAGAAGGACGTGGAGGCGTTGGAGAGAGTGCAGAGAAGGTTTACCAGGATGTTGCCTGGTATGGAGGGTCTTAGCTATGAGGAGAGATTGGGTAGACTGGGGTTGTTCTCCTTGGAAAGACAGAGAATGAGAGGAGATCTAATGGAGGTATACAAGATTATGAAGGGTATAGATAGGGTGAACAGTGGGAAGCTTTTTCCCAGGTCGGAGGTGACGATCACGAGGGGTCACGGGCTCAAGCTGAGAGGGGCGAAGTATAACTCAGACATCAGAGGGACGTTTTTTACACAGAGGGTGGTGGGGGCCTGGAATGCGCTGCCAAGTAGGGTGGTGGAGGCAGGCACGCTGACATCGTTTAAGACTTACCTGGATAGTCACATGAGCAGCCTGGGAATGGAGGGATACAAACGATTGGTCTAGTTGGACCAAGGAGCGGCACAGGCTTGGAGGGCCGAAGGGGCTGTTTCCTGTGCTGTACTGTTCTTTGTTCTTTGTTCTTTGTTCTTTCTTCGGGTGTTCCTGTTTCCTGCCATAGGGCGGGAAGTGAAGCTTGTGTTTCTCCTGGGTAACATGCTCTTTCAGACAGTCGGTACACAATCGATGGGCTGCCAGCCTTCTTTCGGCACCGTAGAGATTATATAGATTTCTGAAATTTAGTGGCAGGATGTGATTTGAAAAGGGAAACATGGTTTGGCGTAAAAACTGCTAGCGCAGTAAGGACTCTTCCTCAGAATCTTTCAAAACAAAGATTACGATGAACGGAGAGCCGGGAATAGTTTGAGACCACGTGTTATTGGCCCGTGAATTCCGATCGCAGGCGGGAAAGTATGGTCCGCCAACAATAAAACTAAACAAATTTACGTTTCCTGAGCAGCCGAGTGTGCAGCAGCATTCGGCCCACAGGGAAGCCGTGTGGCCTGACTCCAGCGTGTCGCAAAAGATTGATAACCACGCCCCCTTATGACGGGGCAGGCCTGGGAACGCCCGCTTAGGTACAGACGCCTGACAGCAGTTTTGCATTGAAAACGGGACCTTGCCTTTGTAAAAGGTATGTATTTGAATTTCAATGTCATGTTTTTTGCTATTTTTAAGTAGCCAATTCTACTGTTATTGGCTCACTGAAACTGGCACAATTAATTTTATTTTAATTAATGAACATCAGTATTATTGAATTTGTATAAATAAACAAATATTTTTGTTGTTACAAATTTGCGAAAGCATTATTTAAAGTCAGAGAATCATAGGGGTGTATTTTCCCATTCTACCCGCCACGGGCATCGTAGCATGTCAGGTCAACCCTGTGCTGACAAGAATCCCACCCACACCCTATTCATGTAACACCATGAATGAGTTGCTGTTGTAGCGGAATGAGCTGCTCAGAGAGCAGCATGAGTTCTTCAGCAGATAATAAATGAAGTGGTGACACCTGATGCTGCACACTCTGTACCGGAGCCTCCCCATTTAGGGACAGTTACCGCTGGGCAAGATTCGGCTCCATCAGCGATGCAGGAAGAAAGGCCACGTGGATGGGGAAGGGCCCAGGGACGATACAGCAAGATTTTGGGTCCCTCTCCTCTTCCTGCAATACTGCGACCCCTACCTCAATAACCCTCTCCTTTTATGCATGTTCCATTTTAATTTTTATTCCGATATGTTGATGGTTAATATTTTTGCCTTCTGTATTTCCATTACACAATTCGTGTTCTCATATTTCAATGTTGCGTTTTGATGTTTCATTTTGCAATAAATAATCTTTACAATTTTGAGTCTAATGGAAAATATTGGATAACGATAACACCTTAACGATGTTCACATTTATCTCAACGTAATTACCTCAACTTTTCAAAAAATTGGAATAAAATATATTTTCTAACTTTACCACCATAAACAATAAAACATTTTCTGCTTCAACGAAATGGTTTATGTCTTTCTGTGAACAGGGAGGAAGGGTGGTGGGGGGTTTGAAGGAAGGAATGGATACGTTCACGAGGGGTCATAGGTTCAAGGTGAAGGGGGGGGAGGTTTAACACGGATATCAGAAGGACATATTTTACACAGAGCGTCGTGGGGGCCTGGAATGTGTTGCCGGGCAAGGTGGTGGAGGCGGACACACTGGGAAAGTTTAAGACTTATCTAGACAGCTATATGAACGGAGTGGGAATGGAGGGATACAAAAGAGTGGTCTAGTTTGGACCAGGGAGCGGCGCGGGCTAATTGTTCTTTGTTTCTCGTTTCAAGGCTTCATTCTATGATCATCTTGCTGGTGCCAGTACAGAGCGAGACTGCGGATAGTTGGGAACCTGTCTCGGGGGCAGGGAATTCATATGGTGTTCGTGGAAGTGGAAATGAATAGGGTTGGGAAGCATTTTCCGATCAGGGCCAGTGTGATTTCCTGGACTCGTTTCGATCGCCTCAGGGGGTCGGAGAGGAATTTCCCAGATTTTTTTTTTCCCCATATTGGCCCTGTGGTTTTCACTCTGGGTTTTCGCCTCTCCCTGGAGATCACATGGTCTGGAATGGGGGGTGGGGGTGAGTTAATAGGTTGTGATGAACAAAGCATCGTAGCTGTGAGGGACAGCTCGGTGGATAGGATATTAGGATGTAGATAGGCTGGAAAATTGGGCGGGGATCCTGGATTCAGGATTCAATCCTGGACCGGGGAGCGGCGCGGGCTTGGAGGGCCGAAGGGCCTGTTCCTGTGCTGTATTGTTCTTTGTTCTTTGTTCTTTGGAACTGGAGCAGGAGCTTGATGACCTCCATCTAATTCGGGAGAATGAGGAGTTTATAGACAGTAGCTTTAGGGAGGTTGTGTGTCTGTGTGTCACTCTGTGTGTGTGGGTCAGTGTGTGTCGCTGTGTGTGTGTGTGGGGGGGTCAGTGTGTATCACTATGTGCATCAGTGTGTGTCAGTGTGTGTGTGTGTGCGTCAGTGTGTATCACTCTGTGTGTGGGTCAGCGTGTATCACTGTGTGTGTGTGTGGGTCAGTGTGTATCACTGTGAGTGTGTGGGTCAGTGTGCATCACTGTGTGTGTGTGGGTCAGTGTGTATAACTCTGTGTGTGGCTCGGCGAGTATCACTGTGTGTGTGTGGGTCAGTGTGTATCACTGTGAGTGTGTGGGTCAGTGTGCATCACTGTGTGTGTGTGGGTCAGTGTGTATCACTCTGTGTGTGGGTCAGTGTATCACTGTGTGGGTGTGGGAGTCACTGTGTATCACTGTGTGTGTGGGGGTCAGTGTATATCAGTGTGCGTGTCAGTGTGTATCACTGTGTGTGTGTGTCTCAGTGTGTATCACACTGACCCACACACAGACAGTGATACACACTGACACGCACACACACAGGGTCACACACAGACCCACACACACACAGTGACACACACTGACACAAACACACACACGCAGTGATACACACTGACCCACACACACAGTGATACACACTGACACACACAGTGATACACACTGACCCACACACACACACTGACACACACACACACAATGCCACACACTGACCCACAGACACACACACACTGTAACACACACTGACACACACTCACAGTAATACAAACTGACCCCCATATACACAGTGATACACACTGACACACACACACACACAGACACACACTGACCACACACACACAGTAATACACTCTGGCCCACACACACAGTGATACACACTGTCACAAACACACAGTGACACACACTGAACCACACAAACACACACAGTGACACACACACACCCACACACACACACAGTGAAACACACTGACCCACACGTGGACACTGATAGACTCACACACACTGAAACATGCACACAAAGTGAGACACTCTGACCCACACACACACAGTGATACACACTGACCCAGACACACACATTGGTACACAATGACACGCGCACACAGTGATACACACTGACCTACACACACACAGTGACACACACTGAACCACACGCACACAGTACTAGACATTGACCCACACACACACACACAGTGACATACATTGATCCACACACACAGTGATACATTCTGACACACACCCACCCACACAGTCACACACACACACACAAACACACACACACACACAGTGACATACACAGATACAAACACACACAGTGATGCTCACTGACTCACACACACAGTGATGCACACTGACACAGACACACACAGCGACACACACTGACACACACACACACAGTGACACCCACTGACTCACACACACACAGTGATACACACTGACCCACACACACACAGTGACACCCACTGACTCACACACACACAGTGATACAAACTGACCCAGACACACCCAGTGGCACACACTGACCCACACACACAGTGAAACACACTGACACACACAGTGATACACACTGAACCACACACACAGCGATACACATTGACACGCACACACACACACACACGCAGTGATACACACTGACCCACACACACACAGTGACACCCACTGACTCACACACACACAGTGATACAAACTGACCCACACACACCCAGTGGCACACACTGATCCACACACACAGTGAAACACACTGACACACACAGTGATACACACTGAACCACACACACAGCGATACACATTGACACGCACACACACACACACACGCAGTGATACACACTGAGACACACACACAGTGATACACACTGACACACACACACACACACACAGCGATATACACTGACCCCACACACACAGTGATACACACTGACCCCCACACCCACACAGTGATACACACTGACCCACACACTCACAGTGATACAAACCGGCCCCCATATACACAGTGATACACACTGACACACACACACACACACACACACAGACACACACTGACCCACAAACACACAGTGATACACTGTGACCCACACACACAGTGATACACACTGTCACACACACAGTGACACACACTGAACCACACAAACACACACAGCGATACACACTGACGCACACACACACAGTGACACACACACACCCACACACACAGTGAAACACACTGACCCACACGTGGACACTGATAGACTCACACACACTGATACCTGCACGCAAAGTGAGACACTCTGACCCACACACACACAGTGATACACACTGACCCAGACACACACATTGGTACACAATGACACGCGCACACAGTGATCCACACTGACCTACACACACACAGTGACACACACTGAACCACACGCACACAGTACTAGACATTGACCCACACACACACACAGTGACATACATTGATCCACAAACACACAGAGGGATACACTCTGACACACACCCACCTACACACACACACACACACACACACACACACACAGTGATGCTCACTGACTTACACACACAGTGATGCACACTGACACAGACACACACAGCGACACACACTGACCCACACACAGAGTGACACTTACTGACACACACACACACAGTGATACACACTGACCCACACACACACAGTGATACACACTGACCCACACAGACAGTGACACCCACTGACTCACACACACACACACAATGATACACACTGCCTCACACACACACACAGTGACACCCACTGACTCACACACACACACAGTGATACACACTGACCCACACACACCCACTGGCACACACTGACCCACACACTCAGTGATACACACTGACACACACAGTGATACACACTGAACCACACACACAGCAATACACATTGACGCGCACACACACACACGCAGTGATGCACACTGAGACACACACACACAGTGATATACACTGAGACACACACGCACAGTGATACACACTGACACACACACACGCACAGCGATATACACTGACCCCCACACACACAGTGATACACACTGACCCCCACACCCACACAGTGATACACACTTGCCCACACACTCACAGTGATACACACTGACCCTCACAAACACACAGTGATACACACTGACCCACACACAGAGTGATACACACTGACTCACACACAGAGTGATAAACACTGACGCACACACACTGACACACACAGTGATACACACTGATCCACACACACACAGTGATACACACTGACACACACACACACAGTGATACACACTGACCCACACTCACAGTGATGCATACTGACACACACACACACAGCGACACACACTGACCCACACACACAGAGTGAGACACACTGACACACAGACAAACACAGTGATACACACTGGCCCACACACACACAGTGACACACAGACACACACACAGTCCCACACACACACACACACACAGTGATACACACTGACCCACACACACACAGTGACACCCACTGACTCTCACACACACACTGACCCACACACATTCTGTGGCACACACTGACCCACACACACTGCGAAACACACTGACACACACAGTGATACACACTGAACCACACACACGGTGATACACATTAACACACACACACACACACGCAGTGATACACACTGACACACACACACAGTGATACACACTGACACACACACAGTGATATACACTGACCCCCACACACACAGTGATACACACTGACACACACACAGAGTGATGCACACTGACCCACACACACACAGTGATGCACAATGACCCACACACTCACAGTGATACCCACTGACCCACACACACACAGTGATGCACACTGACCCACACACACACAGTGATACACACTGACCCCTCCCCCACACACAGTGATGCACACTGACTCACACACAGCGACACACACTGACACACACACACACACACACATACAGTGACACACACTGACACACACACACAGTGAAACACACTGACCCACACACACAGTGAAACACACTGACACACACAGTGATACACACTGAACCACACACACAGCGATACACATTGACACGCACACACACACACACACACGCAGTGATACACACTGAGACACACACACAGTGATACACACTGACACACACACACGCAGCGATATACACTGACCCCACACACACAGTGATACACACTGACCCCCACACCCACACAGTGATACACACTGACCCACACACTCACAGTGATACAAACCGACCCCCATATACACAGTGATACACACTGACACACACACACACACACACACACACAGACACACACTGACCCACAAACACACAGTGATACACTCTGACCCACACACACAGTGATACACACTGTCACACACACAGTGACACACACTGAACCACACAAACACACACAGCGATACACACTGACGCACGCACACACAGTGACACACACACACCCCCCCACACACACACACAGTGAAACACACTGACCCACACGTGGACACTGATAGACTCACACACACTGATACATGCACGCAAAGTGAGACACTCTGACCCACACACACACAGTGATACACACTGACCCAGACACACACATTGGTACACAATGACACGCGCACACAGTGATCCACACTGACCTACACACACACAGTGACACACACTGAACCACACGCACACAGTACTAGACATTGACCCACACACACACACAGTGACATACATTGATCCACAAACACACAGAGGGATACACTCTGACACACACCCACCTACACACACACACACACACACACACACAGTGATGTTCACTGACTTACACACACAGTGATGCACACTGACACAGACACACACAGCGACAAACACTGACCCACACACAGAGTGACACTTACTGACACACACACACACAGTGATACACACTGACCCACACACACACAGTGATACACACTGACCCACACAGACAGTGACACCCACTGACTCACACACACACACAATGATACACACTGCCTCACACACACACACAGTGACACCCACTGACTCACACACACACAGTGATACACACTGACCCACACACACCCACTGGCACACACTGACCCACACACTCAGTGAAACACACTGACACACACAGTGATACACACTGAACCACACACACAGCAATACACATTGACGCGCACACACACACACACGCAGTGATGCACACTGAGACACACACACACAGTGATATACACTGAGACACACACGCACAGTGATACACACTGACACACACACACGCACAGCGATATACACTGACCCCCACACACACAGTGATACACACTGACCCCCACACCCACACAGTGATACACACTTGCCCACACACTCACAGTGATACACACTGACCCTCACAAACACACAGTGATACACACTGACCCACACACAGAGTGATACACACTGACTCACACACAGAGTGATAAACACTGACGCACACACACTGACACACACAGTGATACACACTGATCCACACACACACAGTGATACACACTGACACACACACACACACAGTGATACACACTGACCCACACTCACAGTGATGCATACTGACACACACACACACAGCGACACACACTGACCCACACACACAGAGTGAGACACACTGACACACAGACAAACACAGTGATACACACTGGCCCACACACACACAGTGACACACAGACACACACACAGTCCCACACACACACACACACAGTGATACACACTGACCCACACACACACAGTGACACCCACTGACTCTCACACACACACTGACCCACACACATTCTGTGGCACACACTGACCCACACACACTGCGAAACACACTGACACACACAGTGATACACACTGAACCACACACACGGTGATACACATTAACACACACACACACACACGCAGTGATACACACTGACACACACACACAGTGATACACACTGACACACACACACAGTGATATACACTGACCCCCACACACACAGTGATACACACTGACACACACACAGAGTGATGCACACTGACCCACACACACACAGTGATGCACAATGACCCACACACTCACAGTGATACCCACTGACCCACACACACACAGTGATGCACACTGACCCACACACACACAGTGATACACACTGACCCCTCCCCCACACACAGTGATGCACACTGACCCACACACAGCGACACACACTGACACACACACACACACACATACACTGACACACACTGACACACACACACACAGTGAAACACACTGACCCACACACATAGTGATACACTATGACACACACACACAGTGATGCACACTGACCCACACACAGTGATGCACACTGACAGATACACACAGTGATACACGCTGACCTACACACACACAGTGATACACACTGACCCATACACACACACACAGTGACACACACTGACACAAAAACACACACACACACAGTGATACACACTGACCCAAACACAGTGATACACACTGACACACAGTGGTACACACTGACCCACACACACAGTGATGCACACTGACAGACACACACAGTGATACACACTGACACACACAGTGATACACACTGACCCACACACAGTGATACACACTGACACACAGTGGTACACACTGATCCACACACACAGTGATGCACACTGACAGACACACACAGTTACACACACTGATCCACACGCACACAGTACTAGACATTGACCCACACACACACACAGTGACATACATTGATCCACAAACACACAGAGGGATACACTCTGACACACACCCACCTACACACACACACACACACACACACACACACACACAGTGATGCTCACTGACTTACACACACAGTGATGCACACTGACACAGACACACACAGCGACACACACTGACCCACACACAGAGTGACACTTACTGACACACACACACACAGTGATACACACTGACCCACACACACACAGTGATTCACACTGACCCACACAGACAGTGACACCCACTGACTCACACACACACAATGATACACACTGCCTCACACACACACACACAGTGACACCCACTGACTCACACACACACAGTGATACACACTGACCCACACACACCCACTGGCACACACTGACCCACACACTCAGTGAAACACACTGACACACACAGTGATACACACTGAACCACACACACAGCAATACACATTGACGCGCACACACACACACACGCAGTGATGCACACTGAGACACACACACACGGTGATATACACTGAGACACACACGCACAGTGATACACACTGACACACACACACACACAGCGATATACACTGACCCCCACACACACAGTGATACACACTGAACCCCACACCCACACAGTGATACACACTTGCCCACACACTCACAGTGATACACACTGACCCTCACAAACACACAGTGATACACACTGACCCACACACAGAGTGATACACACTGACTCACACACAGAGTGATAAACACTGACGCACACACACTGACACACACAGTGATACACACTGATCCACACACACACAGTGATACACACTGACACACACACACACACAGTGATACACACTGACCCACACTCACAGTGATGCATACTGACACACACACACACAGCGACACACACTGACCCACACACACAGAGTGAGACACACTGACACACAGACAAACACAGTGATACACACTGGCCCACACACACACAGTGACACACAGACACACACACAGTCCCACACACACACACACACAGTGATACACACTGACCCACACACACACAGTGACACCCACTGACTCTCACACACACACTGACCCACACACATTCTGTGGCACACACTGACCCACACACACTGCGAAACACACTGACACACACAGTGATACACACTGAACCACACACACGGTGATACACATTAACACACACACACACACACGCAGTGATACACACTGACACACACACACAGTGATACACACTGACACACACACACAGTGATATACACTGACCCCCACACACACAGTGATACACACTGACACACACACAGAGTGATGCACACTGACCCACACACACACAGTGATGCACAATGACCCACACACTCACAGTGATACCCACTGACCCACACACACACAGTGATGCACACTGACCCACACACACACAGTGATACACACTGACCCCTCCCCCACACACAGTGATGCACACTGACCCACACACAGCGACACACACTGACACACACACACACACACATACACTGACACACACTGACACACACACACACAGTGAAACACACTGACCCACACACATAGTGATACACTATGACACACACACACAGTGATGCACACTGACCCACACACAGTGATGCACACTGACAGATACACACAGTGATACACGCTGACCTACACACACACAGTGATACACACTGACCCATACACACACACACAGTGACACACACTGACACAAAAACACACACACACACAGTGATACACACTGACCCACACACAGTGATACACACTGACACACAGTGGTACACACTGACCCACACACACAGTGATGCACACTGACAGACACACACAGTGATACACACTGACACACACAGTGATACACACTGACCCACACACAGTGATACACACTGACACACAGTGGTACACACTGATCCACACACACAGTGATGCACACTGACAGACACACACAGTTACACACACTGATCCACACGCACACAGTACTAGACATTGACCCACACACACACACAGTGACATACATTGATCCACAAACACACAGAGGGATACACTCTGACACACACCCACCTACACACACACACACACACACACACACACAGTGATGCTCACTGACTTACACACACAGTGATGCACACTGACACAGACACACACAGCGACACACACTGACCCACACACAGAGTGACACTTACTGACACACACACACACAGTGATACACACTGACCCACACACACACAGTGATTCACACTGACCCACACAGACAGTGACACCCACTGACTCACACACACACAATGATACACACTGCCTCACACACACACACACAGTGACACCCACTGACTCACACACACACAGTGATACACACTGACCCACACACACCCACTGGCACACACTGACCCACACACTCAGTGAAACACACTGACACACACAGTGATACACACTGAACCACACACACAGCAATACACATTGACGCGCACACACACACACACGCAGTGATGCACACTGAGACACACACACACGGTGATATACACTGAGACACACACGCACAGTGATACACACTGACACACACACACACACAGCGATATACACTGACCCCCACACACACAGTGATACACACTGAACCCCACACCCACACAGTGATACACACTTGCCCACACACTCACAGTGATACACACTGACCCTCACAAACACACAGTGATACACACTGACCCACACACAGAGTGATACACACTGACTCACACACAGAGTGATAAACACTGACGCACACACACTGACACACACAGTGATACACACTGATCCACACACACACAGTGATACACACTGACACACACACACACAGTGATACACACTGACCCACACTCACAGTGATGCATACTGACACACACACACACAGCGACACACACTGACCCACACACACAGAGTGAGACACACTGACACACAGACAAACACAGTGATACACACTGGCCCACACACACACAGTGACACACAGACACACACACGGTCCCACACACACACACACACAGTGATACACACTGACCCACACACACACAGTGACACCCACTGACTCTCACACACACACTGACCCACACACATTCTGTGGCACACACTGACCCACACACACTGCGAAACACACTGACACACACAGTGATACACACTGAACCACACACACGGTGATACACATTAACACACACACACACACGCAGTGATACACACACACAGTGATACACACTGACACACACACACAGTGATATACACTGACCCCCACACACACACAGTGATACACACTGACACACACACAGAGTGATGCACACTGACCCACACACACACAGTGATGCACACTGACCCACACACTCACAGTGATACCCACTGACCCACACACACACAGTGATGCACACTGACCCACACACACACAGTGATACACACTGACCCCTCCCCCACACACAGTGATGCACACTGACCCACACACAGCGACACACACTGACACACACACACACACATACAGTGACACACACTGACACACACACACACAGTGAAACACACTGACCCACACACATAGTGATACACTATGACACACACACACAGTGATGCACACTGACCCACACACAGTGATGCACACTGACAGATACACACAGTGATACACGCTGACCCACACACACACAGTGATACACACTGACCCATACACAGACACACACAGTGACACACACTGACACAAACACACACACACACACAGTGATACACACTGAACTACACACAGTGATACACACTGACACACAGTGGTACACACTGACCCACACACACAGTGATGCACACTGACAGACACACACAGTGATACACACTGACCCACACACACACTGACACACACACACACACACAGTGGCAACACTGACACACACACACAGTGACACACACTGACACACGCACAGTGACAAACACTGACACAAACACACACACACACAGTGATACACACTGACCCACACACAGTGATACACACTGACACACACAGTGGTACACACTGACCCACACACACAGTGATGCACACTGACACACACACACAGTGATACACACTGACCCACACACACACTGACACACACACACACACACGCACACACACACAGTGATACACACTGAGCCACACACA
The DNA here is from genome assembly GCF_964213995.1 of Mustelus asterias. Taxonomy (NCBI): domain Eukaryota; kingdom Metazoa; phylum Chordata; class Chondrichthyes; order Carcharhiniformes; family Triakidae; genus Mustelus; species Mustelus asterias. Next base: position 57,966 of record NW_027591322.1, on the reverse strand, counting down.
GTGATACACACTGACACACACAGTGGTACACACTGACCCACACACACAGTGATGCACACTGACACACACACACACACGCACACACACACACAGTGACAACACTGAAACACACGTACACACACACAGTGATACACAGTGACCCACACACAGTGATACACACTGACCAACACAGTGGTACACACTGACCCACACACACAGTGATGCACACTGACACACACACACACAGTGATACACACTCACCCAGACACACACAATGATGCACACTGACCCACACACTCACAGTGATACACACTGACACACACACACAGTGACACACACTGACACAAACACACACACACACAGTGATACACACTGACCCACACACAGTGATACACACTGACACACACACACAGTGGTACACACTGACCCACACACACAGTGATGCACACTGACACACACACACAGTGATACACACTGACCCACACACACACTGACACACACACACACACACAGTGATACACACTGACCCACACACAGTGATACACACTGACACATAGTGGTACACACTGACCCACACACATAGTGATGCACACTGACGCACACACACACACACACACACACAGACACACACACACAGTGACAACACTGAATCACACACACAGACACACACAGTGATACACACTGACCCACACACACAGTGATGCACACTGACACACACACTCACAGTGATACACACTGACACACACTCACAGTGACACACACTGACACAAACACACACACACACACACACAGTGATACACACTGACCCACACACAGTGATACACACTGACACACACAGTGGTACACACTGACCCACACACACAGTGATGCACACTGACACACACACACAGTGATACACACTGACCCACACACACACTGACAAACACACACACACACAGTGATACACACTGACCCACACACAGTGATACACACTGACACACAGTGGTACACACTGACCCACACACACAGTGATGCACACTGACACACACACAAACACACACACACACACACACACACACACACACACAGTGACAACAATGAAACACACACACACACACACACACACACAGTGATACACACTGACCCACACACAGTGATACACACTGACAAACACAGTGGTACACACTGACGCACACACAAAGTGATGCACACTGACACACACACACAGTGATACACACTGACCCACACGCACACTGACACACACACACACACACAGTGATACACACAGACCCACACACGGTGATACACACAGACACACAGTGGTACACACTGACCCACACACACAGTGATGCAAACTCACACACACACACACACACACACACACACAAACACACACACACACACACAGTGAGAACACTGAAACACACACACACACACAGTGATACACACTGACACACACACAGTGACACACACTGACACAAACACACACACACACAGTGATACACACTGACCCACACACAGTGATACACACTGACACACACAGTGGTACACACTGACCCACACACAGTGATACACACTGACACACACAGTGGTACACACTGACCCACACACACAGTGATGCACACTGACACACACACACAGTGATACACACTGACACACAGTGGTATACACTGACCCACACACACAGTGATGCACACTGACAGACACACACAGTGATGCACACTGACACACACAGTGATACACACTGACCCACACACAGTGATACACACTGACACACAGTGGTACACACTGACCCACACACACAGTGATGCACACTGACAGACACACACAGTGATACACACTGACCCACACACACACTGACACACACACACACACACACAGTGACAACACTGACACACACACACAATGATACACACTGACCCATACACACACACACAGTGACACACACTGACACAAACACACACACACACACAGTGATAAACATTGACCCACACACAGTGATACACACTGACACACACAGTGGTACACACTGACCCACACACACACAGTGATGCACACTGACACAGACACACAGTGATACACACTGACCCACACACACACTGACACACACACACACACACACACACAGTGGTACACACTGACCCACACACAAAGTGATGCACACTGACACACACACACACAGTGATACACACTGACCCACACGCACATTGACACACACACACACACACACACAGCGATACACACAGTCCCACACACAGTGATACACACCGACACACAGTGGTACACACTGACCCACACACACAGTGATGCACACTGACACACACACACACACACACACACACAGTGACAACACTGAAACACACACACACACAGTGATACACACTGACACACACACAGTGACACACACTGACACAAACACACACACACACACAGTGATACACACTGACCCACACACAGTGATACACACTGACACACACAGTGGTACACACTGACCCACACACAGTGATACACACTGACACACACAGTGGTACACACTGACCCACACACACAGTGATGCACACTGACACACACACACAGTGATACACACTGACACACACACACACACAGTGACAACACTGAAACACACACACACACACCGTGATACACACTGACACACACACAGTGACACACACTGACACAAACACACACACACACACAGTGATACACACTGACCCACACACAGTGATACACACTGACACACACAGTGGTACACACTGACCCACACACACAGTGATGCATACTGACACACACACACACACACACACACACACACAGTGATACACACTGACCCACACACAGTGATACACACTGACAAACACAGTGGTACACAATGACACGCGCACACAGTGATCCACACTGACCTACACACACACAGTGACACACACTGAACCACACGCACACAGTACTAGACATTGACCCACACACACACACAGTGACATACATTGATCCACAAACACACAGAGGGATACACTCTGACACACACCCACCTACACACACACACACACACACACACAGTGATGCTCACTGACTTACACACACAGTGATGCACACTGACACAGACACACACAGCGACACACACTGACCCACACACAGAGTGACACTTACTGACACACACACACACAGTGATACACACTGACCCACACACACACAGTGATACACACTGACCCACACAGACAGTGACACCCACTGACTCACACACACACACAATGATACACACTGCCTCACACACACACACAGTGACACCCACTGACTCACACACACACAGTGATACACACTGACCCACACGCACACTGACACACACACACACAAAGTGATACACACTGACCCAAACACAGTGATACACAATGACACACAGTGGTACACACTGACCCACACACACAGTGATGCACACTGACACACACACACACACACACACACACACACACACACACACACAGTGACATCACTGAAACACACACACACACACACACAGTGATACACACTGACACACACACACAGTGACACACACTGACACAAACACACACACACACAGTGATACACACTGACCCACACACAGTGATACACACTAACACACACAGTGGTACACACTGACCCACACACAGTGATACACACTGACACACACAGTGGTACACACTGACCCACACACACACAGTGATACACACTGACACACACACACACACAGTGATACACACTGACCCACACTCACAGTGATGCATACTGACACACACACACAGCGACACACACTGACCCACACACACAGAGTGAGACACACTGACACACAGACAAACACAGTGATACACACTGGCCCACACACACACAGTGACACACAGACACACACACAGTCCCACACACACACACACACACACAGTGATACACACTGACCCACACACACACAGTGACACCCACTGACTCTCACACACACACTGACCCACACACATTCTGTGGCACACACTGACCCACACACACTGCGAAACACACTGACACACACAGTGACACACACTGAACCACACACACGGTGATACACATTAACACACACACACACACGCAGTGATACACATTGACACACACACACAGTGATACACACTGACACACACACACAGTGATATACACTGACCCCCACACACACAGTGATACACACTGACACACACACAGAGTGATGCACACTGACCCACACACACACAGTGATGCACACTGACCCACACACTCACAGTGATACCCACTGACCCACACACACACAGTGATGCACACTGACCCACACACACACAGTGATACACACTGACCCCTCCCCCACACACAGTGATGCACACTGACCCACACACAGCGACACACACTGTCACACACACACACACATACAGTGACACACACTGACACACACGCACACAGTGAAACACACTGACCAACACACATAGTGATACACTATGACACACACACACAGTGATGCACACTGACCCACACACAGTGATGCACACTGACAGATACACACAGTGATACACGCTGACCCACACACACACAGTGATACACACTGACCCATACACACACACACAGTGACACACACTGACACAAACACACACACACACACACAGTGATACACACTGACCCACACACAGTGATACACACTGACACACAGTGGTACACACTGACCCACACACACAGTGATGCACACTGACAGACACACACAGTGATACACACTGACACACACAGTGATACACACTGACCCACACACAGTGATACACACTGACACACAGTGGTACACACTGACCCACACACACAGTGATGCACACTGACAGACACACACAGTGATACACACTGACCAAACACACACACTGACACACACACACACACAGTGGCAACACTGACACACACACACAGTGACACACACTGACCCATACACACACGCACATTGACACACACTGACACAAACACACACACACACAGTGATACACACTGACCCACACACAGTGATACCCACTGACACACACAGTGGTACACACTGACCCACACACACAGTGATGCACACTGACACACACACACAGTGATACACACTGACCCACACACACACTGACACACACACACACACACAGTGTTACACACTGAGCCACACACAGTGATACACACTGACCCACACACACAGTGATGCACACTGACACACACACACACACACACACACGCACACACACACACAGTGACAACACTGAAACACACATACACACACACAGTGATACACAGTGACCCACACACAGTGATACACACTGACAAACACAGTGGTACACACTGACCCACACACACAGTGATGCACACTGACACACACACACACACAGTGATACACACTCACCCAGACACACACAATGATGCACACTGACCCACACACTCACAGTGATACACACTGACACACACACGCAGTGACACACACTGACACAAACACACGCACACACAGTGATACACACTGACCCACACACAGTGATACACACTGACACACACACACAGTGGTACACACTGACCCACACACACAGTGATGCACACTGACACACACACACAGTGATACACACTGACCCACACACACACTGACACACACACACACACAGTGATACACACTGACCCACACACAGTGATACACACTGACACACAGTGGTACATACTGACCCACACACATAGTAATGCACACTGACGCACACACACACACACACACACACACACACAGTGACAACACTGAATCACACACACAGACACACACAGTGATACACACTGACCCACACACAGTGATACACACTGATAAACACAGTGGTACACACTGACCCACACACACAGTGATGCACACTGACACACACACACACAGAGTGATACACACTGACCCAGACACACACAATGATGCACACTGACCCACACACTCACAGTGATACACACTGACACACACACACAGTGACACACACTGACACAAACACACACACACACAGTGATGCACACTGACCCACACACAGTGATACACACTGACACACACAGTGATACACACTGACCCACACACACACTGACAAACACACACACACACAGTGATACACACTGTCCCACACACAGTGATACACACTGACACACAGTGGTACACACTGACCCACACACACAGTGATGCACACTGACACACACACACAGTGACAACAATGAAACACACACACACACACACACACACACACACAGTGATACACACTGACCAACACACAGTGATACACACTGACAAACACAGTGGTACACACTGACCCACACACAAAGTGATGCACACTGACACACACACACAGTGATACACACTGACCCACACGCACACTGACACACACACACACACAGTGATACACACAGACCCACACACAGTGATACACACAGACACACAGTGGTACACACTGACCCACACACACAGTGATGCAAACTCACACACACACACACACACATACACACACACACAGTGAGAACACTGAAACACACACACACACACACACACACACACAGTGATACACACTGACACACACACACAGTGACACACACTGACACAAACACACACACACACAGTGATACACACTGACCCACACACAGTGATACACACTGACACACACAGTGGTACACACTGACCCACACACAGTGATACACACTGACACACACAGTGGTACACACTGACCCACACACACAGTGATGCACACTGACACACACACACAGTGATACACACTGACCCACACACACACTGACAAACACACACACACACAATGATACACACTGACCCACACACAGTGATACACACTGACAAACACAGTGGTACACAATGACACGCGCACACAGTGATCCACACTGACCTACACACACACAGTGACACACACTGAACCACACGCACACAGTACTAGACATTGACCCACACACACACACAGTGACATACATTGATCCACAAACACACAGAGGGATACACTCTGACACACACCCACCTACACACACACACACACACACACACAGTGATGCTCACTGACTTACACACACAGTGATGCACACTGACACAGACACACACAGCGACACACACTGACCCACACACAGAGTGACACTTACTGACACACACACACACAGTGATACACACTGACCCACACACACACAGTGATACACACTGACCCACACAGACAGTGACACCCACTGACTCACACACACACACAATGATACACACTGCCTCACACACACACACAGTGACACCCACTGACTCACACACACACAGTGATACACACTGACCCACACGCACACTGACACACACACACACAAAGTGATACACACTGACCCAAACACAGTGATACACAATGACACACAGTGGTACACACTGACCCACACACACAGTGATGCACACTGACACACACACACACACACACACACACACACACACACACAGTGACATCACTGAAACACACACACACACACACACAGTGATACACACTGACACACACACACAGTGACACACACTGACACAAACACACACACACACAGTGATACACACTGACCCACACACAGTGATACACACTAACACACACAGTGGTACACACTGACCCACACACAGTGATACACACTGACACACACAGTGGTACACACTGACCCACACACACACAGTGATACACACTGACACACACACACACACAGTGATACACACTGACCCACACTCACAGTGATGCATACTGACACACACACACAGCGACACACACTGACCCACACACACAGAGTGAGACACACTGACACACAGACAAACACAGTGATACACACTGGCCCACACACACACAGTGACACACAGACACACACACAGTCCCACACACACACACACACACACAGTGATACACACTGACCCACACACACACAGTGACACCCACTGACTCTCACACACACACTGACCCACACACATTCTGTGGCACACACTGACCCACACACACTGCGAAACACACTGACACACACAGTGACACACACTGAACCACACACACGGTGATACACATTAACACACACACACACACGCAGTGATACACATTGACACACACACACAGTGATACACACTGACACACACACACAGTGATATACACTGACCCCCACACACACAGTGATACACACTGACACACACACAGAGTGATGCACACTGACCCACACACACACAGTGATGCACACAGACCCACACACTCACAGTGATACCCACTGACCCACACACACACAGTGATGCACACTGACCCACACACACACAGTGATACACACTGACCCCTCCCCCACACACAGTGATGCACACTGACCCACACACAGCGACACACACTGTCACACACACACACACATACAGTGACACACACTGACACACACGCACACAGTGAAACACACTGACCCACACACATAGTGATACACTATGACACACACACACAGTGATGCACACTGACCCACACACAGTGATGCACACTGACAGATACACACAGTGATACACGCTGACCCACACACACACAGTGATACACACTGACCCATACACACACACACAGTGACACACACTGACACAAACACACACACACACACACAGTGATACACACTGACCCACACACAGTGATACACACTGACACACAGTGGTACACACTGACCCACACACACAGTGATGCACACTGACAGACACACACAGTGATACACACTGACACACACAGTGATACACACTGACCCACACACAGTGATACACACTGACACACAGTGGTACACACTGACCCACACACACAGTGATGCACACTGACAGACACACACAGTGATACACACTGACCAAACACACACACTGACACACACACACACACACAGTGGCAACACTGACACACACACACAGTGACACACACTGACCCATACACACACGCACATTGACACACACTGACACAAACACACACACACACAGTGATACACACTGACCCACACACAGTGATACCCACTGACACACACAGTGGTACACACTGACCCACACACACAGTGATGCACACTGACACACACACACAGTGATACACACTGACCCACACACACACTGACACACACACACACACACAGTGTTACACACTGAGCCACACACAGTGATACACACTGACCCACACACACAGTGATGCACACTGACACACACACACACACACACACACGCACACACACACACAGTGACAACACTGAAACACACATACACACACACAGTGATACACAGTGACCCACACACAGTGATACACACTGACAAACACAGTGGTACACACTGACCCACACACACAGTGATGCACACTGACACACACACACACACAGTGATACACACTCACCCAGACACACACAATGATGCACACTGACCCACACACTCACAGTGATACACACTGACACACACACGCAGTGACACACACTGACACAAACACACGCACACACAGTGATACACACTGACCCACACACAGTGATACACACTGACACACACACACAGTGGTACACACTGACCCACACACACAGTGATGCACACTGACACACACACACAGTGATACACACTGACCCACACACACACTGACACACACACACACACAGTGATACACACTGACCCACACACAGTGATACACACTGACACACAGTGGTACATACTGACCCACACACATAGTAATGCACACTGACGCACACACACACACACACACACACACACACAGTGACAACACTGAATCACACACACAGACACACACAGTGATACACACTGACCCACACACAGTGATACACACTGATAAACACAGTGGTACACACTGACCCACACACACAGTGATGCACACTGACACACACACACACAGAGTGATACACACTGACCCAGACACACACAATGATGCACACTGACCCACACACTCACAGTGATACACACTGACACACACACACAGTGACACACACTGACACAAACACACACACACACAGTGATGCACACTGACCCACACACAGTGATACACACTGACACACACAGTGATACACACTGACCCACACACACACTGACAAACACACACACACACAGTGATACACACTGTCCCACACACAGTGATACACACTGACACACAGTGGTACACACTGACCCACACACACAGTGATGCACACTGACACACACACACAGTGACAACAATGAAACACACACACACACACACACACACACAGTGATACACACTGACCAACACACAGTGATACACACTGACAAACACAGTGGTACACACTGACCCACACACAAAGTGATGCACACTGACACACACACACAGTGATACACACTGACCCACACGCACACTGACACACACACACACACAGTGATACACACAGACCCACACACAGTGATACACACAGACACACAGTGGTACACACTGACCCACACACACAGTGATGCAAACTCACACACACACACACACACATACACACACACACAGTGAGAACACTGAAACACACACACACACACACACACACACACACACAGTGATACACACTGACACACACACACAGTGACACACACTGACACAAACACACACACACACAGTGATACACACTGACCCACACACAGTGATACACACTGACACACACAGTGGTACACACTGACCCACACACAGTGATACACACTGACACACACAGTGGTACACACTGACCCACACACACAGTGATGCACACTGACACACACACACAGTGATACACACTGACCCACACACACACTGACAAACACACACACACACAATGATACACACTGACCCACACACAGTGATACACACTGACACACAGTGGTACACACTGACCCACACACACAGTGATGCACACTGACAGACACACACAGTGATACACACTGACCCACACACACACTGACACACACACACACACAGTGACAACACTGACACACACACACAATGACACACACTGACCCATACACACACACACAGTGACACACACTGACACAAACACACAAACACACAGTGATAAACACTGACCCACACACAGTGATACACACTGACACACACAGTGGTACACACTGACCCACACACACACAGTGATGCACACTGACACACACACACAGTGATACACACTGACCCACACACACACTGACACACACACACACACACACACACACAGTGGTACACACTGACCCACACACAAAGTGATGCACACTGACACACACACACAGTGATACACACTGTCCCACACGCACATTGACACACACACACACACACAGTGATACACACAGTCACACACACAGTGATACACACCGACACACAGTGGTACACACTGACCCACACACACACACACACACACACACACACACACACACACACACACACACACACAGTGACATCACTGAAACACACACACACACACACAGTGATACACACTGACACACACACACAGTGACACACATTGACACAAACACACACACACACAGTGATACACACTGACCCACACACAGTGATACACACTGACACACACAGTGGTACACACTGACCCACACACAGTGATACACACTGACACACACAGTGGTACACACTGACCCACACACACACAGTGATACACACTGACACACACACACACAGTGATACACACTGACCCACACTCACAGTGATGCATACTGACACACACACACAGCGACACACACTGACCCACACACACAGAGTGAGACACACTGACACACAGACAAACACAGTGATACACACTGGCCCACACACACACAGTGACACACAGACACACACACAGTCCCACACACACACACACAGTGATACACACTGACCCACACACACACAGTGACACCCACTGACTCTCACACACACACTGACCCACACACATTCTGTGGCACACACTGACCCACACACACTGCGAAACACACTGACACACACAGTGATACACACTGAACCACACACACGGTGATACACATTAACACACACACACACACGCAGTGATACACATTGACACACACACACAGTGATACACACTGACACACACACACAGTGATATACACTGACCCCCACACTCACAGTGATACCCACTGACCCACACACACACGGTGATGCACACTGACCCACACACACACAGTGATACACACTGACCCCTCCCCCACACACAGTGATGCACACTGACCCACACACAGCGACACACACTGTCACACACACACACACATACAGTGACACACACTGACACACACGCACACAGTGAAACACACTGACCCACACACATAGTGATACACTATGACACACACACACACAGTGATGCACACTGACCCACACACAGTGATGCACACTGACAGATACACACAGTGATACACGCTGACCCACACACACACAGTGATACACACTGACCCATACACACACACACAGTGACACACACTGACACAAACACACACACGCACACAGTGATACACACTGACCCACACACAGTGATACACACTGACACACAGTGGTACACACTGACCCACACACACAGTGATGCACACTGACAGACACACACAGTGATACACACTGACACACACAGTGATACACACTGACCCACACACAGTGATACACACTGACACACAGTGGTACACACTGACCCACACACACAGTGATGCACACTGACAGACACACACACTGACACACACACACACACACAGTGGCAACACTGACACACACACACAGTGACACACACTGACCCATACACACACGCACAGTGACACACACTGACACAAACACACACACACACAGTGATACACACTGACCCACACACAGTGATACACACTGACACACACAGTGGTACACACTGACCCACACACACAGTGATGCACACTGACACACACACACAGTGATACACACTGACCCACACACACACTGACACACACACACACACACACACAGTGATACACACTGAGCCACACACAGTGATACACACTGACCCACACACACAGTGATGCACACTGACACACACACACACACACACGCACACACACACACAGTGACAACACTGAAACAAACATACACACACACAGTGATACACAGTGACCCACACACAGTGATACACACTGACAAACACAGTGGTACACACTGACCCACACACACAGTGATGCACACTGACACACACACACACAGTGATACACACTCACCCAGACACACACAATGATGCACACTGACCCACACACTCACAGTGATACACACTGACACACACAGTGACACACACTGACACAAACACACACACATACAGTGATACACACTGACCCACACACAGTGATACACACTGACACACACACACAGTGGTACACACTGACCCACACACACAGTGATGCACACTGACACACACACACACAGTGATACACACTGACCCACACACACACTGACAAACACACACACACACAGTGATACACACTGTCCCACACACAGTGATACACACTGACACACAGTGGTACACACTGACCCACACACACAGTGATGCACACTGACACACACACACACACACAGTGACAACAATGAAACACACACACACACACACACACACACAGTGATACACACTGACCCACACACAGTGATACACACTGACAAACACAGTGGTACACACTGACCCACACACAAAGTGATGCACACTGACACACACACACACAGTGATACACACTGACCCACACGCACACTGACACACACACACACACACAGTGATACACACAGACCCACACACAGTGATACACACAGACACACAGTGGTACACACTGACCCACACACACAGTGATGCAAACTCACACACACACACACACACACACACACACACACACACACACACAGTGACAACAATGAAACACACACACACACACACACACAGTGATACACACTGACCCACACACAGTGAAACACACTGACACACACAGTGATACACACTGAACCACACACACAGCAATACACATTGACGCGCACACACACACACACGCAGTGATGCACACTGAGACACACACACACGGTGATATACACTGAGACACACACGCACAGTGATACACACTGACACACACACACACACAGCGATATACACTGACCCCCACACACACAGTGATACACACTGAACCCCACACCCACACAGTGATACACACTTGCCCACACACTCACAGTGATACACACTGACCCTCACAAACACACAGTGATACACACTGACCCACACACAGAGTGATACACACTGACTCACACACAGAGTGATAAACACTGACGCACACACACTGACACACACAGTGATACACACTGATCCACACACACACAGTGATACACACTGACACACACACACACACAGTGATACACACTGACCCACACTCACAGTGATGCATACTGACACACACACACACAGCGACACACACTGACCCACACACACAGAGTGAGACACACTGACACACAGACAAACACAGTGATACACACTGGCCCACACACACACAGTGACACACAGACACACACACGGTCCCACACACACACACACACAGTGATACACACTGACCCACACACACACAGTGACACCCACTGACTCTCACACACACACTGACCCACACACATTCTGTGGCACACACTGACCCACACACACTGCGAAACACACTGACACACACAGTGATACACACTGAACCACACACACGGTGATACACATTAACACACACACACACACGCAGTGATACACATTGACACACACACACAGTGATACACACTGACACACACACACAGTGATATACACTGACCCCCACACACACAGTGATACACACTGACACACACACAGAGTGATGCACACTGACCCACACACACACAGTGATGCACACTGACCCACACACTCACAGTGATACCCACTGACCCACACACACACAGTGATGCACACTGACCCACACACACACAGTGATACACACTGACCCCTCCCCCACACACAGTGATGCACACTGACCCACACACAGCGACACACACTGACACACACACACACACATACAGTGACACACACTGACACACACACACAGTGAAACACACTGACCCACACACATAGTGATACACTATGACACACACACACAGTGATGCACACTGACCCACACACAGTGATGCACACTGACAGATACACACAGTGATACACGCTGACCCACACACACACAGTGATACACACTGACCCATACACAGACACACACAGTGACACACACTGACACAAACACACACACACACACAGTGATACACACTGAACCACACACAGTGATACACACTGACACACAGTGGTACACACTGACCCACACACACAGTGATGCACACTGACAGACACACACAGTGATACACACTGACCCACACACACACTGACACACACACACACACACAGTGGCAACACTGACACACGCACACAGTGACACACACTGACACACGCACAGTGACAAACACTGACACAAACACACACACACACAGTGATACACACTGACCCACACACAGTGATACACACTGACACACACAGTGGTACACACTGACCCACACACACAGTGATGCACACTGACACACACACACACAGTGATACACACTGACCCACACACACACTGACACACACACACACACACGCACACACACACAGTGATACACACTGAGCCACACACAGTGATACACACTGACACACACAGTGGTACACACTGACCCACACACACAGTGATGCACACTGACACACACACACACACGCACACACACACACAGTGACAACACTGAAACACACATACACACACACAGTGATACACAGTGACCCACACACAGTGATACACACTGACCAACACAGTGGTACACACTGACCCACACACACAGTGATGCACACTGACACACACACACACAGTGATACACACTCACCCAGACACACACAATGATGCACACTGACCCACACACTCACAGTGATACACACTGACACACACACACAGTGACACACACTGACACAAACACACACACACACAGTGATACACACTGACCCACACACAGTGATACACACTGACACACACACACAGTGGTACACACTGACCCACACACACAGTGATGCACACTGACACACACACACAGTGATACACACTGACCCACACACACACTGACACACACACACACACACACAGTGATACACACTGACCCACACACAGTGATACACACTGACACATAGTGGTACACACTGACCCACACACATAGTGATGCACACTGACGCACACACACACACACGCACACACACACACAGACACACACACACAGTGACAACACTGAATCACACACACAGACACACACAGTGATACACACTGACCCACACACACAGTGATGCACACTGACACACACACTCACAGTGATACACACTGACACACACTCACAGTGACACACACTGACACAAACACACACACACACACAGTGATACACACTGACCCACACACAGTGATACACACTGACACACACAGTGGTACACACTGACCCACACACACAGTGATGCACACTGACACACACACACAGTGATACACACTGACCCACACACACACTGACAAACACACACACACACAGTGATACACACTGACCCACACACAGTGATACACACTGACACACAGTGGTACACACTGACCCACACACACAGTGATGCACACTGACACACACACAAACACACACACACACACACACAGTGACAACAATGAAACACACACACACACACACACACACACACACACACACACACACAGTGATACACACTGACCCACACACAGTGATACACACTGACAAACACAGTGGTACACACTGACGCACACACAAAGTGATGCACACTGACACACACACACAGTGATACACACTGACCCACACGCACACTGACACACACACACACACACAGTGATACACACAGACCCACACACGGTGATACACACAGACACACAGTGGTACACACTGACCCACACACACAGTGATGCAAACTCACACACACACACACACACACAAACACACACACACACACAGTGAGAACACTGAAACACACACACACACACAGTGATACACACTGACACACACACAGTGACACACACTGACACAAACACACACACACACAGTGATACACACTGACCCACACACAGTGATACACACTGACACACACAGTGGTACACACTGACCCACACACAGTGATACACACTGACACACACAGTGGTACACACTGACCCACACACACAGTGATGCACACTGACACACACACACAGTGATACACACTGACACACAGTGGTATACACTGACCCACACACACAGTGATGCACACTGACAGACACACAAAGTGATGCACACTGACACACACAGTGATACACACTGACCCACACACAGTGATACACACTGACACACAGTGGTACACACTGACCCACACACACAGTGATGCACACTGACAGACACACACAGTGATACACACTGACCCACACACACACTGACACACACACACACACACAGTGACAACACTGACACACACACACAATGATACACACTGACCCATACACACACAGTGACACACACTGACACAAACACACACACACACACAGTGATAAACATTGACCCACACACAGTGAT
Source organism: Mustelus asterias (assembly GCF_964213995.1). Lineage (NCBI taxonomy): Eukaryota > Metazoa > Chordata > Chondrichthyes > Carcharhiniformes > Triakidae > Mustelus > Mustelus asterias. The sequence continues at coordinate 40,468 of NW_027591322.1, read as the reverse complement.
ACACACTGACACACACAGTGGTACACACTGACCCACACACACACAGTGATGCACACTGACACAGACACACAGTGATACACACTGACCCACACACACACTGACACACACACACACACACACACACACAGTGGTTCACACTGACCCACACACAAAGTGATGCACACTGACACACACACACACAGTGATACACACTGACCCACACGCACATTGACACACACACACACACACACACACACAGTGATACACACAGTCCCACACACAGTGATACACACCGACACACAGTGGTACACACTGACCCACACACACAGTGATGCACACTGACACACACACACACACACACACACACACAGTGACAACACTGAAACACACACACACACAGTGATACACACTGACACACACACAGTGACACACACTGACACAAACACACACACACACAGTGATACACACTGACCCACACACAGTGATACACACTGACACACACAGTGGTACACACTGACCCACACACAGTGATACACACTGACACACACAGTGGTACACACTGACCCACACACACAGTGATGCACACTGACACACACACACAGTGATACACACTGACACACACACACACACAGTGACAACACTGAAACACACACACACACACCGTGATACACACTGACACACACACAGTGACACACACTGACACAAACACACACACACACAGTGATACACACTGACCCACACACAGTGATACACACTGACACACACAGTGGTACACACTGACCCACACACACAGTGATGCATACTGACACACACACACACAGTGATACACACTGACACACACACACACACACACACACACACACACAGTGATACACACTGACCCACACACAGTGATACACACTGACAAACACAGTGGTACACAATGACACGCGCACACAGTGATCCACACTGACCTACACACACACAGTGACACACACAGAACCACACGCACACAGTACTAGACATTGACCCACACACACACACAGTGACATACATTGATCCACAAACACACAGAGGGATACACTCTGACACACACCCACCTACACACACACACACACACACACACACAGTGATGCTCACTGACTTACACACACAGTGATGCACACTGACACAGACACACACAGCGACACACACTGACCCACACACAGAGTGACACTTACTGACACACACACACACAGTGATACACACTGACCCACACACACACAGTGATACACACTGACCCACACAGACAGTGACACCCACTGACTCACACACACACACAATGATACACACTGCCTCACACACACACACAGTGACACCCACTGACTCACACACACACAGTGATACACACTGACCCACACGCACACTGACACACACACACACAAAGTGATACACACTGACCCAAACACAGTGATACACAATGACACACAGTGGTACACACTGACCCACACACACAGTGATGCACACTGACACACACACACACACACACACACACACACACACACACACACAGTGACATCACTGAAACACACACACACACACACACACAGTGATACACACTGACACACACACACAGTGACACACACTGACACAAACACACACACACACAGTGATACACACTGACCCACACACAGTGATACACACTAACACACACAGTGGTACACACTGACCCACACACAGTGATACACACTGACACACACAGTGGTACACACTGACCCACACACACACAGTGATACACACTGACACACACACACACAGTGATACACACTGACCCACACTCACAGTGATGCATACTGACACACACACACAGCGACACACACTGACCCACACACACAGAGTGAGACACACTGACACACAGACAAACACAGTGATACACACTGGCCCACACACACACAGTGACACACAGACACACACACAGTCCCACACACACACACACACACACACACAGTGATACACACTGACCCACACACACACAGTGACACCCACTGACTCTCACACACACACTGACCCACACACATTCTGTGGCACACACTGACCCACACACACTGCGAAACACACTGACACACACAGTGACACACACTGAACCACACACACGGTGATACACATTAACACACACACACACACGCAGTGATGCACACTGACACACACACACAGTGATACACACTGACACACACACACAGTGATATACACTGACCCCCACACACACAGTGATACACACTGACACACACACAGAGTGATGCACACTGACCCACACACACACAGTGATGCACACAGACCCACACACTCACAGTGATACCCACTGACCCACACACACACAGTGATGCACACTGACCCACACACACACAGTGATACACACTGACCCCTCCCCCACACACAGTGATGCACACTGACCCACACACAGCGACACACACTGTCACACACACACACACATACAGTGACACACACTGACACACACGCACACAGTGAAACACACTGACCCACACACATAGTGATACACTATGACACACACACACAGTGATGCACACTGACCCACACACAGTGATGCACACTGACAGATACACACAGTGATACACGCTGACCCACACACACACAGTGATACACACTGACCCATACACACACACACAGTGACACACACTGACACAAACACACACACACACACACAATGATACACACTGACCCACACACAGTGATACACACTGACACACAGTGGTACACACTGACCCACACACACAGTGATGCACACTGACAGACACACACAGTGATACACACTGACACACACAGTGATACACACTGACCCACACACAGTGATACACACTGACACACAGTGGTACACACTGACCCACACACACAGTGATGCACACTGACAGACACACACAGTGATACACACTGACCAAACACACACACTGACACACACACACACACACAGTGGCAACACTGACACACACACACAGTGACACACACTGACCCATACACACACGCACATTGACACACACTGACACAAACACACACACACACAGTGATACACACTGACCCACACACAGTGATACCCACTGACACACACAGTGGTACACACTGACCCACACACACAGTGATGCACACTGACACACACACACACAGTGATACACACTGACCCACACACACACTGACACACACACACACACACAGTGTTACACACTGAGCCACACACAGTGATACACACTGACACACACACACACACACACACACGCACACACACACACAGTGACAACACTGAAACACACATACACACACACAGTGATACACAGTGACCCACACACAGTGATACACACTGACAAACACAGTGGTACACACTGACCCACACACACAGTGATGCACACTGACACACACACACACACAGTGATACACACTCACCCAGCCACACACAATGATGCACACTGACCCACACACTCACAGTGATACACACTGACACACACACGCAGTGACACACACTGACACAAACACACGCACACACAGTGATACACACTGACCCACACACAGTGATACACACTGACACACACACACAGTGGTACACACTGACCCACACACACAGTGATGCACACTGACACACACACACAGTGATACACACTGACCCACACACACACTGACACACACACACACACACAGTGATACACACTGACCCACACACAGTGATACACACTGACACACAGTGGTACATACTGACCCACACACATAGTAATGCACACTGACGCACACACACACACACACACACACACACACACAGTGACAACACTGAATCACACACACAGACACACACAGTGATACACACTGACCCACACACAGTGATACACACTGATAAACACAGTGGTACACACTGACCCACACACACAGTGATGCACACTGACACACACACACACAGAGTGATACACACTGACCCAGACACACACAATGATGCACACTGACCCACACACTCACAGTGATACACACTGACACACACACACAGTGACACACACTGACACAAACACACACACACACAGTGATGCACACTGACCCACACACAGTGATACACACTGACACACACAGTGATACACACTGACCCACACACACACTGACAAACACACACACACACAGTGATACACACTGTCCCACACACAGTGATACACACTGACACACAGTGGTACACACTGACCCACACACACAGTGATGCACACTGACACACACACACACAGTGACAACAATGAAACACACACACACACACACACACACACAGTGATACACACTGACCCACACACAGTGATACACACTGACAAACACAGTGGTACACACTGACCCACACACAAAGTGATGCACACTGACACACACACACAGTGATACACACTGACCCACACGCACACTGACACACACACACACACAGTGATACACACAGACCCACACACAGTGATACACACAGACACACAGTGGTACACACTGACCCACACACACAGTGATGCAAACTCACACACACACACACACACACACACACACACACACACACAGTGAGAACACTGAAACACACACACACACACACACACACAGTGATATACACTGACACACACACACAGTGACACACACTGACACAAACACACACACACACAGTGATACACACTGACCCACACACAGTGATACACACTGACACACACAGTGGTACACACTGACCCACACACAGTGATACACACTGACACACACAGTGGTACACACTGACCCACACACACAGTGATGCACACTGACACACACACACAGTGATACACACTGACCCACACACACACTGACAAACACACACACACACAATGATACACACTGACCCACACACAGTGATACACACTGACACACAGTGGTACACACTGACCCACACACACAGTGATGCACACTGACAGACACACACAGTGATACACACTGACCCACACACACACTGACACACACACACACACAGTGACAACACTGACACACACACACAATGACACACACTGACCCATACACACACACACAGTGACACACACTGACACAAACACACAAACACACAGTGATAAACACTGACCCACACACAGTGATACACACTGACACACACAGTGGTACACACTGACCCACACACACACAGTGATGCACACTGACACACACACACAGTGATACACACTGACCCACACACACACTGACACACACACACACACACACACACACACACAGTGGTACACACTGACCCACACACAAAGTGATGCACACTGACACACACACACAGTGATACACACTGTCCCACACGCACATTGACACACACACACACACACAGTGATACACACAGTCACACACACAGTGATACACACCGACACACAGTGGTACACACTGACCCACACACACACACACACACACACACACACACACACACACACACACACACAGTGACATCACTGAAACACACACACACACACACAGTGATACACACTGACACACACACACAGTGACACACATTGACACAAACACACACACACACAGTGATACACACTAACCCACACACAGTGATACACACTGACACACACAGTGGTACACACTGACCCACACACAGTGATACACACTGACACACACAGTGGTACACACTGACCCACACACACACAGTGATACACACTGACACACACACACACAGTGATACACACTGACCCACACTCACAGTGATGCATACTGACACACACACACAGCGACACACACTGACCCACACACACAGAGTGAGACACACTGACACACAGACAAACACAGTGATACACACTGGCCCACACACACACAGTGACACACAGACACACACACAGTCCCACACACACACACACAGTGATACACACTGACCCACACACACACAGTGACACCCACTGACTCTCACACACACACTGACCCACACACATTCTGTGGCACACACTGACCCACACACACTGCGAAACACACTGACACACACAGTGATACACACTGAACCACACACACGGTGATACACATTAACACACACACACACACGCTGTGATACACATTGACACACACACACAGTGATACACACTGACACACACACACAGTGATATACACTGACCCCCACACACACAGTGATACACACTGACACACACACAGAGTGATGCACACTGACCCACACACACACAGTGATGCACACTGACCCACACACTCACAGTGATACCCACTGACCCACACACACACAGTGATGCACACTGACCCACACACACACAGTGATACACACTGACCCCTCCCCCACACACAGTGATGCACACTGACCCACACACAGCGACACACACTGTCACACACACACACACATACAGTGACACACACTGACACACACGCACACAGTGAAACACACTGACCCACACACATAGTGATACACTATGACACACACACACACAGTGATGCACACTGACCCACACACAGTGATGCACACTGACAGATACACACAGTGATACACGCTGACCCACACACACACAGTGATACACACTGACCCATACACACACACACAGTGACACACACTGACACAAACACACACACGCACACAGTGATACACACTGACCCACACACAGTGATACACACTGACACACAGTGGTACACACTGACCCACACACACAGTGATGCACACTGACAGACACACACAGTGATACACACTGACACACACAGTGATACACACTGACCCACACACAGTGATACACACTGACACACAGTGGTACACACTGACCCACACACACAGTGATGCACACTGACAGACACACACACTGACACACACACACACACACAGTGGCAACACTGACACACACACACAGTGACACACACTGACCCATACACACACGCACAGTGACACACACTGAGACAAACACACACACACACAGTGATACACACTGACCCACACACAGTGATACACACTGACACACACAGTGGTACACACTGACCCACACACACAGTGATGCACACTGACACACACACACAGTGATACACACTGACCCACACACACACTGACACACACACACACACACACACAGTGATACACACTGAGCCACACACAGTGATACACACTGACCCACACACACAGTGATGCACACTGACACACACACACACACACACGCACACACACACACAGTGACAACACTGAAACACACATACACACACACAGTGATACACAGTGACCCACACACAGTGATACACACTGACAAACACAGTGGTACACACTGACCCACACACACAGTGATGCACACTGACACACACACACACAGTGATACACACTCACCCAGACACACACAATGATGCACACTGACCCACACACTCACAGTGATACACACTGACACACACAGTGACACACACTGACACAAACACACACACACACAGTGATACACACTGACCCACACACAGTGATACACACTGACACACACACACAGTGGTACACACTGACCCACACACACAGTGATGCACACTGACACACACACACAGTGATACACACTGACCCACACACAGTGATACACACTGACACACAGTGGTACACACTGACCCACACACATAGTAATGCACACTGACGCACAAACACACACACACACACACACACAGTGACAACACTGAATCACACACACAGACACACACAGTGATACACACTGACCCACACACAGTGATACACACTGATAAACACAGTGGTACACACTGACCCACACACACAGTGATGCACACTGACACACACACACACAGAGTGATACACACTGACCCAGACACACACAATGATGCACACTGACCCACACACTCACAGTGATACACACTGACACACACACACAGTGACACACACTGACACAAACACACACACACACACAGTGATGCACACTGACCCACACACAGTGATACACACTGACACACACAGTGGTACACACTGACCCACACACACAGTGATGCACACTGACACACACACAGTGATACACACTGACCCACACACACACTGACAAACACACACACACACAGTGATACACACTGTCCCACACACAGTGATACACACTGACACACAGTGGTACACACTGACCCACACACACAGTGATGCACACTGACACACACACACACACACAGTGACAACAATGAAACACACACACACACACACACACACACACACACACACACACACACAGTGATACACACTGACCCACACACAGTGATACACACTGACAAACACAGTGGTACACACTGACCCACACACAAAGTGATGCACACTGACACACACACACAGTGATACACACTGACCCACACGCACACTGACACACACACACACAGTGATACACACAGACCCACACACAGTGATACACACAGACACACAGTGGTACACACTGACCCACACACACAGTGATGCAAACTCACACACACACACACACACAAACACACACACACACACAGTGAGAACACTGAAACACACACACACACACACACACACAGTGATACACACTGACACACACACACAGTGACACACACTGACACAAACACACACACACACAGTGATACACACTGACCCACACACAGTGATACACACTGACACACACAGTTGTACACACTGACCCACACACAGTGATACACACTGACACACACAGTGGTACACACTGACCCACACACACAGTGATGCACACTGACACACACACACAGTGATACACACTGACCCACACACACACTGACAAACACACACACACACAATGATACACACTGACCCACACACAGTGATACACACTGACACACAGTGGTACACACTGACCCTCACATACAGTGATGCACACTGACAGACACACACACACACAGTGACAACACTGACACACACACACAATGACACACACTGACCCATACACACACACACAGTGACACACACTGACACAAACACACACACACACAGTGATAAACACTGACCCACACACAGTGATACACACTGACACACACAGTGGTTCACACTGACCCACACACACACAGTGATGCACACTGACACACACACACACAGTGATACACACTGACCCACACACACACTGACACACACACACACAGTGGTACACACTGACCCACACACAAAGTGATGCACACTGACACACACACACAGTGATACACACTGACCCACACGCACATTGACACACACACACACACACACAGTGATACACACAGTCCCACACACAGTGATACACACCGACACACAGTGGTACACACTGACCCACACACACAGTGATGCACACTGACACACACACACACACACAGTGACAACACTGAAACACACACACACACACAGTGATACACACTGACACACACACACAGTGACACACACTGACACAAACACACACACACACAGTGATACACACTGACCCACACACAGTGATACACACTGTCACACACAGTGGTACACACTGACCCACACACAGTGATACACACTGACACACACAGTGGTACACACTGACCCACACACACAGTGATGCACACTGACACACACACACACAGTGATACACACTGACCCACACACACACTGACAAACACACACACACACAATGATACACACTGACCCACACACAGTGATACACACTGACACACAGTGGTACACACTGACCCACACACACAATGATGCACACTTACACACACACAGTGATACACTCTGACACACACAGTGATACACACTGACCCACACACAGTGATACACACTGACACACAGTGGTACACACTGACCCACACACACAGTGATGCACACTGACAGACACACACAGTGATACACACTGACCCACACACACACTGACACACACGCACACAGAGTGACAACACTGACACACACACACAGTGACACACCCTGACCCATACACACACACACAGTGACACACACTGACACAAACACACACAGACTCAGTGATACACACTGACCCACACACAGTGATACACACTGACACACACAGTGATACACACTGACCCACACACACAGTGATGCACACTGACACACACACACAGTGATACACACTGACCCACACACACACTGACACACACACACACACAGTGATACACACTGAGCCACACACAGTGATACACACTGACACACACAGTGGTACACACTGACCCACACACACAGTGATGCACACTGACACACACACACGCACACACACACAGTGACAACACTGAAACACACACACACACACACAGTGATACACAGTGACCCACACACAGTGATACACTGACAAACACAGTGGTACACACTGACCCACACACACAGTGATGCACACTGACACACACACACACACAATGATACACACTGACCCAGACACGCACAATGATGCACACTGACCCACACACTCACAGTGATACACACTGACACACACACACAGTGACACACACTGACACAAACACACACACACACAGTGATACACGCTGACCCACACACAGTGATACACACACACACACAGTGGTACACACTGACCCACACACACAGTGATGCACACTGACAGACACACACAGTGATACACACTGACCCACACACACACTGACACACACACACACACACAGTGATACACACTGACCCACACACAGTGATACACACTGACACACAGTGGTACACACTGACCCACACACACAGTGATGCACACTGACGCACACACACACGCACACACACACACTCACACACGCGCGCACACACACAGTGACAACACTGAAACACACACACACACACACAGTGATACACAGTGACCCACACACAGTGATACACACTGACAAACACAGTGGTACACACTGACCCACACACACAGTGATGCACACTGACACACACACACACAGTGATACACACTGACCCAGACACACACAATGATGCACACTGACCCACACACTCACAGTGATACACACTGACACACACACACAGTGACTCACACTGACACAAACACACACACACACAGTGATACACACTGACCCACACACAGTGATACACACTGACACACAGTGGTACACACTGACCCACACACACAGTGATGCACACTGACAGACACACACAGTGATACACACTGACCCACACACACACTGACACACACACACAGACACACACAGTGATACACACTGACCCACACACAGTGATACACACTGACAAACACAGTGGTACACACTGACCCACACACACAGTGATGCACACTGACACACACACACACAGTGATACAAACTGACCCAGACACACACAATGATGCACACTGACCCACACACTCACAGCGATACACACTGACACACAGACACAGTGACACACACTGACACAAACACACACACACACACAGTGATACACACTGACCCACACACAGTGATACACACTGACACACACAGTGGTACACACTGACCCACACACACAGTGATGCACACTGACACACACACACAGTGATACACACTGACACACAGACACACACACACACACACACACAGTGATACACACTGACCCACACACAGTGATACACACTGACAAACACAGTGGTACACCATGACCCACACACACAGTGATGCACACTGACACACACACACAGTGATACACACTGACCCACACGCACACTGCCACACACACACACAAAGTGATACACACTGACCCAAACACAGTGATACACAATGGCACACAGTGGTACACACTGACCCACACACACAGTGATGCACACTGACACACACACACACACACAGTGACATCACCGAAACACACACACACACACACAGTGATACACACTGACACACACACACAGTGACACACACTGACACAAACACACACACACACACATTGATACACACTGACCCACACACAGTGATACACACTGACACACACAGTGGTACACACTGACCCACACACAGTGATACACACTGACACACACAGTGGTACCCACTGACCCACACACACAGTGATGCACACTGACACACACACACAGTGATACACACTGACCCACACACACACTGACAAACACACACACAATGACACACACTGACCCACACACAGTGATACACACTGACACACAGTGGTACACACTGACTCACACACACAGTGATGCACACTTACACACACACACACACACACACACAGTGACAACACTGAAACACACACACACACACAGTGATACACACTGACCCACACACAGTGAGACACACTGACACAAACACACACACACACACACAGTGATACACACTGACACACACACAGTGATACACACTGACGAACACAGTGGTACACACTGACCCACACACACAGTGATGCACACTGACACAAACACACAGTGATGCACACTGGCACACACACACAGTGATACACACTGACCCACACACACAATGACACACACACACACACAATGACACACACTGACCTGCAGACACACACAGTAACATACAGTGACACAGACACGCAGTGATACAAACTGACCCCCATATACACAGTGATACACACTGACACACACACACACACACACACACACACACACAGGCACACACTTACCCACATACACACAGTGATACACACTGACCCACACACACAGTGATACACACCGTCAAACACAGACACAGTGACACACACTGAACCACACACACACATAGTGATACGAACTGACGCACACACCTACAGTGACACACACTGACCCACACACACAGGCTCAGTGATACACACTAACACACACACACACACACACAGTGAAACACACTTACCCACAGATGGACACTGACAGACTCACACACACTGATACATGGACACAGAGTGAGACACTCTGACCCACACACACGCAGTGATACAAACTGACCCAGACACACACAACGATGCACACTGACCCACACACTCACAGTGATACACACTGACCCACACACACATCGTGATACACACTGACCCACTTACACACACAGTGACACACACTGACACACACAAAGTGATACAAACTGACCCACACACACAGTGATACATTTTGACTCACACACACTGTGAAACACACCGACCCTCACACACAAAGTGATGCAGACTGACCTACACACACAGTGATACACACTGACCCACACACACAGTGATACACACTGACCCACACACACAGTGATACACACTGACACGCACTCACACACAGCGACACACGCTGACACATACACACACAGACAGTGATACACACTGACCCACACACACAGTGATACACACTGACACACACAGTGATACACACTGACCCACACACACACAGTGATAAACACTGACCCACACACACAGTGATACACACTGACACGCTCAGACACGCACACACAGTGACACACACTGACACACACACACGCAGTGACACACACTGACACAAACACACACACAGCGATACACACTGACCCACACACACAGTGATACAGACTTACACATACAGTGATGCACACTGAAACACACACAGTGATGCACACTGACCCACACACTCACAGCGATACACACTGACCCACACACATACAGTGATGCACACTGATCCACACACTCACAGTGATACACACTGACCCACACGCACACACTGACACACACACAGTGATTCACATTGACCCACACACACAGTGATACACACAGACTCACACACACTGTGAAACACACTAACCCCTCCACACACAGTGATGCACACTGACCCTCACACGCACTCAATGACAGACACTGACACACACACACACAGTGTTACACACTGACCCACACACACAGTGGTACACACTGACATACACACACACAGTGACAACACTGACACACACACACACACACACACACAGTGATACACACTGACCCACACACAGTGATACACACTGACCCACACACACACAGACACACACACACAATGACACACACTGACCCACAGACAAACACAGTAACACACACTGACACGCACACACAGTGATACAAACTGACCCCCATATACACAGTGATACACACTGACACGCACACACACACAGTGACACACACTGACCCACACACACACAGTGGTATCCACTGACCCACACACACAGTGATGCACACTGACCGAGAAACACACAGTGACACGTACTGACACACACACACACACGCACACTGACACACACTGACCCACACACACACACTGACACACACTGCCACAAACACACACACACACACAGTGATGCACACTGACACACACAGTGGTGAACAATGACACACACACACACAGTGATACACACTGACCCACACACACACAGTGATGCACACTGACACACATAGTGATGAACATTTTCCCACACACTCACACAGTGACACACACTGACCCACACACTCACACAGTGACACACACTGACACAAACACACACGCACAGTGATACACACTGACCCACACACAGTGATACACACTGACACACACAGTGATACAAACTGACCCACACACAAAGTGATGCCCACTGACACACACATCCACAGTGATACACACTGACCCACACACACACAGTGACACACACCCACACAATGCCACAAACTGTCCGAGAGTAACACACACTGACACACACTCACAGGGATACAAACTGACCCTCATATATACAGTGATACACACTGACACACACACACACACTCACACACATACAGACCCACACATACACAGTGATACACTCTGACCCACACACACAGTGATACACACTGTCACACACACACACAGTGACACACCCTGAACCATCCAAACACACACAGTGAGACACACTGACCCACACACACATAGTGATGCACACTGACACACATAGTGATGAACACTGACCCACACACTCACACAGTGACACACACTGACCCACACACTCACACAGTGAAAACACACTGACACAAACACACACGCACAGTGATACACACTGACCCACACACAGTGATACACACTGACACACACAGTGATACAAACTGACCCACACACAAAGTGATGCCCACTGACACACACATCCACAGTGATACACACTGACCCACACACACACAGTGACACACACCCACACAATGCCACAAACTGTCCGACAGTAACACACACTGACACACTCACAGTGATACAAACTGACCCCCATATATACAGTGATACACACTGACACACACACTCACACACACACAGACCCACACACACACACAGTGATACACTCTGACCCACACGCACAGTGATACACACTGTCACACACACACACAGTGACACACCCTGAACCACCCAAACACACACAGTGATACACACTGACGCGCACACACACGCACACACACACACACACACACACACAGTGACACACCCTGACCCACACACACAGACTCAGTGATACACACGAACACACACACGCACGCACACACACACACACACACACACACACACACACAGTGAAACACACTGACCCACACGTGGACACCGACATACTCACACACACTGATACATGGACACAAAGTGAGACTCTCTGACCCACACACACACAGTGATACACACTGACACACACACACACACACACTGACACACACACACACAGAGTGTTACACACTGACGCACACACACACACTGACACACACACACAGCGACACACACTGACTCACACACACAGAGTGACACACACTGACACACAAACACAGTGATACACACTGGCCCACACACACACAGTGACACACAGACACACACACACACAGTCCCACACACACACACACAGTGATACACACTGACCCACACACACACAGTGACACCCACTGACACACACACACAGTGATACACACACAGTCCCACACTCATCCTGTGGCACCCACTGACCCACACACACACAGCGAAACACAGTGACACACACAGTGATACACACTGAACCACACACACAGTGATACACATTGACACACACACACACAGCGAAACACAGGGACACACACAGTGATACACACTGAACCACACACGCAGTGATACACACTGAAACACACACACACAGTGAAACACACTGACACACACACACAGTGAAACACACTGACACACACACACAGTGATATACACTGACCCCCATACACACACTGATACACACTGACACACACACAGTGATGCACACTGACCCACACATACACAGTGATGCACACTGACCCACACACTCACAGTGATACACACTGACCCTCACACACACAGTGATGCACACTGACCCACACACACACTCAATGACAGACACTGACACACACACACACACACACACAAGGTGATACACACTGACCCACACACATCGAGTGATACATACTGACCCCCCCCACACACACACACGGATTCACACATACACAGTGATACACTGTGACACACACACGCAGTGATACACACTGACACACACACACAATGAAACACACTGACCCACACATGCACATAGAGTGACACACGCTGACACACACACAGTGATACACGCTGACCCGCACACACGCAGTGATACATACTAACCCACACACACAGTGATACACACTGACCCACACACACAGAGTGATACACACTGACCCGCACACACACAATGATACACACTGACCCACACACACAGAGTGACACACACTGACCCGCACACACACAGTGATACACACTGACCCACACTCATCCTGTGGCACACACTGACCCACACACACACACAGCGAAACACAGTGACACACACAGTGATACACATTGAACCACACACGCAGTGATACACACTGACACACACACACACAATGAAACACATTGACCCACACACGCACATAGAGTGACACACGCTGACACACACACGCAGTGATACATACTGACCCACACACACAGTGACACACACTGACCCACACACACACAGAGACATACACTGACCCACACACAGTGACACACACATGGACACTGACCCTCACACACTCACACCAGCTTCCTGATTGGTTGAAGTGTTTGTCACTCCCGGATTTGCTCTGGGGGCGGGGCCGTTAGCTGCTGGTGTTCTGATTGGCTGACACGGCTGTCAGTCAGAATGCCCAGCCTCTGATTGGCTCATCCGCTGTCAGTCAAAGTGCGGAGATCAGTCATTGGTGGAGCTGCCTGTCAGGAAGTGAGCGGCAATTCTGATTGGCTGATTCGGGCAGTGGTCGATCTGACCTCTGATTGGCTGAGGCGATCAGTTAGCAATCCAGTCTCTGATTGGCTGAAGCGGTCAGTTAGCAATCCAGTCTCTGATTGGCTGAGGTTCTCTGTTAGTAATCTAGTCTCTGATTGGGTGAAGCGGTCAGTTAGCAATCCAGTATCTGATTGGCTGAGGCGGTCAGTTCACAATCCTGTCTCTGATTGGTTGAGGCGGTCAGTTAGAAATCCAGTCTCTGATTGGCTGAGGCGGTGATTTAGTGATCCCGCTCTGTGATTGGCTGAGGCGGTGATTTAGTGATCCCGCTCTGTGATTGGCTGAGGCGGTGATTTATTGATCCCACTCTGTGATTGGCTGTCAGTCAGTTTTGTTTCTTCATTAATTGAATAATTGATGTGAGCGGATATTTCACCGCGATCCTGATCTGATCCCTGAACTTGGATTGAGTCACCGCGTAAATAAATGTGTTTGTGCAGCAATTTATATCCAGCAGCATTATGCCGACTGTTTGAAATGTGAATTCAGCATCAGTGACGGAAATTAATCCTTTCACTTTCGAATAGATAAAAAATATAACAAACACGGCCCAGAGGAGAATGAAAGCTCCAGATATGCTGAAGAGTAAAATCATTGACTTCCTTCTGCTCTCCATCTCGGGGTCTCTGCGATTCTCTCCCTGACTCTGAGCCCTCAGTCCCTTCCGGACTCGACTGGTCACCAAAATGTGTCTGACTGTCAGAGCGTTAATCACCAGGATTAAACCGAATGGGAGCAATGGGGTTAAAACCGCATCAAACCAGGAAAATCCAACCCAGCCAGGATCAGTCCAATAGATTGCCTTTACCTGACAGCCCCACTGGACATTGTCGATTATCATTACAGGTTAATTTGTAAAGTACGTGGGTATGTTTCTCACAGTGAGCAGGAGGCCAGTTGTTGCCAGAACCACAGCCGCAGTTTTCCCGGTGCAATATTTAGTTTTCAGTTTCTGGCAGCCAATGGCTACAAATCGATCAAAGGAGAAAGTGACGGTGAACCAGACTGAACAGTCTGTGGCTGCAGGTAGCAGGACAGAGTGAACACGACACAAAGAGGTGAGGGACAGGAAATTCAGCGGGAAATAATAAACATTTATCGTGCTGAGAATGGGGTTAAAGATGACGAACAGTAGATCCGCTGCTGCCATTGCCACCAGGTAGCGAGTGGTGCAGGTGGAGAGGCCACACTTTCCCCGACTCAGGATCACAATTCCCAGTAAATTAACTGTCAGTGAAAAAGGGACAAGAGGCGGGAAATGAGTGAGTGAACATTCCCCATGTGTGAACCCACAGTAAGGAGAGGATTTCAGCATCAATCCAATGGGGTTCCCGGGGTGGCGGTGTTGTTGGAGGAGTTGTGTTAGAGATTAACATTGCAGATTGGAAAGTAGCCAATGTAACACCGCTGGTTAAGTAGGGACTGGGGGACAGGAAGCTGTGAATTACACATCTCTCACTTTGATGGAGCAAATCTGCAAATTCTCATCATTCAAATATTTCACACAGATTGCATTTCTCATCTGATGTGTTTTCCAGGATTAATTCAGACTGGACGGGTTTCCCAATTAGACCCAAAGTGGACAGAGATAGAATCTGCAATCCCTTCCTGCACCCAATTATCAGAGCCCACCCCGGATTGAACACGTCTCTGGACTGGACAGCTGGTGGGGTTGGAAGTCAATTCAGGATTTTTCTATTTAACTTCCACTCTCCAAATTTCCTCCCCATTCTGACTCTCTTCCGCAGCTTTTATGCTTCTAATTTACAAATTATATCCTCTGTCCGTCTCTTTTTTCCTTTCTTCTCTCCCTCTCTCTTTGCCTTCTCCTTTGCTTCCCTATCTATCTCTTCCTAAACTTTTCTTCTCTCCGACCAGCTTTATTCCCTCTATCTGGATTTCTCTCTTATCCAGTGCGTTCCCATTCTTCATTCACATTGTAACTTTACCCCATATCTCCCTATCACTCTCCAATTGTTCTCTCTCTCCTCCTGTTTATCCCCATATCTCTCTATCTCATCCCAGTATTGCTCTCTCCATCTCGCTTTCTCCCCATTCCTGTTCACCTCCCTCCAGAATCTCTCCCTCTCCCTTTCCAGCTTTCTTTGTGGGGATTTTAAGCACAGCAAGATCCCATGGGCAGCACTGTGACCATATCCAGAGAGGACAAAGTGGGCGGGGGGAGGTGAACATTTCATTCCCCCAGCCTCGTGCTTGGTGTAAGGTTGGGGGGAGGGGATCGAGGCGAGGTGACTGGGAGCGAGGAAGTTAGCTCGCAACCAGAGAAGGGTAATAGACAGTGCAAGAGGGAGGATGGACGGGGGATAGAGAAGGGGAGAGAAGGGGAGAGCTCAGACCAAAGGATTGAGATGTGTTCACTTTAATGCCAGGAGTATAGTGAAGAAAGGGGATGAGCTCAGAGCGTGGATCAATGCCTGGAAGTGTGATGTGGTGGCCATTACAGAGACTTGGATGTCTCAGGGACAGGACTGGATACTCCAGGTGCCGGGATTCAGATGTTTCAGGAAGGACAGGGAGGGAGCCAAGAGAGGGGGTGGAGTGGCACTGCTGATCAGGGATAGTGTCACAGCTGTAGAGAAGGTGTATGCTGTGGAGGGATTGTCTACAGAGCCTCTGTGGGTGGAAGTTCGGAGTGGGAAGGGGTCGATCACTTTGCTGGGTGTTTACTATAGGTCGCTCAATAGTAACAGGGAGGTGGAGGAGCGGATTGGGAAACAGATCCTGGAGAGCTGCAGTAATAGCAGATTTGTTGTGATGGGAGACTTTAATTTCCCAAAAATGGATTGGAATATCCCTCGAGTAAGGCGATTGGATGGGGAGGAGTTCGTTAGGTGTGTTCAGGAGCGTTTCCTGACACAGCATGTGGACAAGCCTACAAGAGGAGAGGCTGTACTTGATCCAATACTGACCAATGAACCTGGTCAGGTGTCAGATCTCTCCATGGGAGAGCATCTTGGAAATAGCGATCATAGCTCTATCTCCTTTATGCTTGCATTGGAAAAAGAGAGGATCAGGCAAGCTAGGAAAGTGTTTATATGGAGTAAGGGGAAATATGAACACATAAGGCAGCAAATTAGAGGAGTAAATTGGAAGGAGGTATTCTCGGGGAAATCAACTGAAGAGAGGTGGCAGTTTTTCAAGGAATGTCTGTCCAGGGTTCTACAGGACAATGTCCGAGCAGACAGGGAGGAGTTGGTCGGTTAAAGGAACCGTGGTGCACGAAAGCTGTGCGGGTCCTAGTCGCGAAGAAATGGAAAGCGTACAAAAGGTTCAGAGAGCTTGGCGAAGAAAGGGATCTAGATGAGTATATGGCTTGTAGGAAGGGACTAAAGAAGGAAATTAGGAGAGCCAGAAGGGGTCACGAGAAAGCCTTGACAGGTAGGATTAAGGAAAACCCTAAGGCGTTCTATAAATATGTGAAGAGTAAAAGGATGAGACGTGAAGGAATAGGGCCTATAAAAGGTGAAGGTGGGAAAATCTGTACAGAACCAGTAGAAATGGCAGAGGTGCTTAATGAGTATTTTGCCTTGGTTTTCACAGAGGAGAAGGACCTGGGTGGATGTACTGTGGGCTTCCGGTGGACTGAAAAGATTGAGTATTTGGACATTAACAAAGAGGTTGTGCTGGAATCTTTGAATGGCATCAAGATAGATAAGTCACCGGGTCCGGATGGGATGTACCCCAGGTTACCGTGGGAGGTGAGGGAAGAGATTGCAGAGCCTCTGGCAATGATCTTTGCGTCGTCGATGGAGACGGGAGAGGTGCCGGAGGATTGGCGGATTACGGATGTGGTTGCTATTTTCAATAAGGGGAATAGGGATAGAACAGGAAATTACCGATCGGTGAGTCTAACCTCAGTGGTTGGTAAGCTGATGGAGAAGATCCTGAGGGACAAGATTTATGAGCATTTAGAGAGGTTTAGTAAGCTCAAGAATACTCAGCACGGCTTTGTCAAAGGCAGATCATGCCTGACGAGCCTGGTGTAGTTCTTCGAAAATGTGACGAAACACATTGACAAAGGGAAAGCGGTAGATGGGATTTATATGGATTTTAGCAAGGTGTTCGACAAAGTCCCCCCTACAAGGCTTCTAGAAAAAGTGAGAGGGCATGGGATCCAAGGGGTTGCGGATCCAGAACTGGCTTGCCGAAAGGAAGAGTTTTAACAACACCAGGTTAAAGTCCAACAGGTTTATCTGGTAGCAAATACCATTAGCTTTCGGAGTGCTGCTCCTTCGTCACATGGAGTGGAAATGTGCCATCTGACGAAGGGGCAGCGCTCCGAAAGCTAATGGTATTTGCTTCCAAATAAATCTGTTGGAATTTAACCTGGTGTCATTAAAACTCTTACTGTGTTCACCCCAGTCTAACGCCGGCATCTCCACACCTTGCCCAAAGGAGGCAGAGAGTGGGTATAGATGGGTCTTTTTCTAAATGGAGGTCGGTCACCAGTGGTGTGCCCCAGGGATCTGTTCTGGGACCCTTGCTGTTTGTCATTTTCATAAATGACCTGGATGAGGGAATGGAGGAATGGGTTGGTAGGTTTGCCGACGACACGAAGGTTGGTGGGGTTGTGGATAGTCTGGAGGGATGTCAGAAGTTACAGAGGGGCATAGATAGGGGGCAAGACTGGGCGGAGAAGTGGCAGATGGACTTTAACCCAGATAAATGCGTCGTGGTCCATTTTGGCAGGTCAAATGGGATGTAGGAGTACAATATAAAGGGAAAGACTCTTAGTACTGTAGAGGATCAGAAGGACCTTGGGGTCCGGCTCCATAGGACTCTAAAATCGGCCCCGCAGGTGGAGGAGGTGGTTAAGAAGGCGTATGGTGTGCTGGCCTTTATCAATCGAGGGATTGAGTTTAGGAGTCCGGGGATAATGATGCAGCTATATAAGACCCTCGTCAGACCTCACTTGGAGTACTGTGCTCAGTTCTGGTCGCCTCATTACAGGAAGGATGTGGAAAAGATTGAGAGGGTGCAGAGAAGATTTACAAGGATGTTGCCTGGATTGAGTGGCATGCCTTATGAGGAGAGGCTGAGGGAGCTCGTTCTTTTCTCCTTGGAGAGATGTAGGATGAGAGGGGACCTCATAGAGGTATATAAGATGTTGAGAGGCATAGATCGGGTGGACTCTCAGAGGCTGTTTCCCAAGGTGGAAATGGCTGCTACGAGAGGACACAGGTTTCTGGTGCTGCGGGGTAGGTACAGGGGAAATGTTCGGGGGAACTTTTTCACTCAGAGAGTGGTGGGTGAGTGGAATTGGCTGCCGTCAGTAGTGGTGGAGGCAAACTCAATCGGGTATTTTAAGAGACTCCTGGATGAGTACTTGGGAGTTAATACGATGGAGGGTTATAGGTAGGCCTAAAAGGTAGGGATATGTTCAGCACAACTTGTGGGGCCGAAGGGCCTGTTTTGTGCTGTAGTTTTTCTATGCTTCTATGTAATCCTCCACCCAGCGCCATGTGAATTCTGAGTTTGGATACATATCCCCTCAGTGACAGAAAGATATAAACTCGTCTCTTTAAACTGGGAACAAGCTGTGTCCATTCCGATGGTAGACTTCTTAAAATGAGCCTCCCGGTCGTTATTAATGAATAAATTAATCGATTTATTGATCTATTGATTGATTTGTGTAAATAAGGAATCACAGGGCTCTGACTGAGGCTATTCTCCAGAGACAGGAAGCTGGGCACTGACTCCTAACTGGAGACCCCCAGATAAGGTGGTTCTTCCCACCCCCTCACAGCAATATGGTTTGTGGTTATTGGCAGTGTGGCTCAGAAATATTGCATCGCTCCTTTCAACACAGTGCACATGAAAGAGAGGGAAAGAAGCAGAGATATGGACAGAAATAGGAAGTTAGAAGGAGGGGTGGAGTAAGAGGTGGTGGGTGTGGTTGCAAAGACCTGGCCCTCGATAAGAACATCCATCTTTACAATGAGTGAGAGCGATAGTGGCAGGAGGAGAAAAGAGAAGTAGGGAGTGGAGCAGAGACAGAGGGAGGCCCGAGGGGAGTGGAAGGTCAAAGCAGAGGTGGTGATGGAGGGACAACATTTGAGAAAGAGAGACAGGATGTGAGAGTCTCCAGTGTGTGGTCACCAGCTGCAGCTCCACTCAAACCCTGTCAGATAGTCTGGGAGGATTGAAAAAGTGTCCTGAAGGAATCAGCAGCCGCTTCCCAAACTTAAAGAGGGAGTTGAGCGGCTTCTAGAGACTGAGAGGGGACAGGGGGTGGGCAGGATGGAGCAGGGCTGGCATTTTAATTCAGGTTTAGAAGGTTCTCTCTGTGGAACTCTCTCTCTCTCCATTTCAATGTTTCTGTCTGATTGGAAGAAATGTAGGGAAGGAAAGAGTGAGAGAGAATGAGGAGAACCAAGAACGAGACGTTATAGAATAATAGAATCATACAGAGCAGAAGAGGCCCTTCGGCCCATCGAGTCTGCACTGTCACATTAGAAATACTTGAAATCCCACCGAACCCCATCTGTCAGCACTTGGCCCAGAGCCCTGAATGTGATGACATGGCAAGTGCTCATCCAGATACCTTTTAAAGGATGTGAGGGAACCCACCTCCACCACCCTCCCAGGCAGCGCATTCCAGACCCTCACCACCCTCTGAGTAAAAATATATTTCCTCACACCACCCCCCCGCCCCCCCCCGCCAAACCTCCTTACCCCCACCGTGAACCTATGTCCCCTCGTGACTGACCGTTCAGATCTGGGGAACAGTTGCTCCTTATCCACTCTGTCCATGGCCCTCATAATCTTGTCTACCTCGGTCAGGTCGCCCCTCAGTCTTCTCTGCTAAAACGTTAATAACCCAAGTCAACGCAACCTATTTTCACAACACAGATCTTCCATCCAAGGCAGCATCTTGGTGAATCTCCTCTGCACCCCCATCCAGCGCAAACACATCCTTCCTATAATGTGGCGATCAGAACTGCACACAGTACTCCAGCTGGGGCCTCACCAAAGATTGAGACAATTCCAACATTACTCCCCTGCTTTTGTAATCTATGCCTCGATTGATAAAGGCAAGTGTCCCATATGCCATTTTCACCACCTTACTAAGATGCCCTTCTGCTTTCAAAGATCTGTGGTCAAATACGCCAAGGTCACATTCTACCATAGATCTTCCTATCGTCCGAACATTCATTGAGTACTTCCTTGTCAAATTGCTCCTTCCAAAGTATATCAGCTCACACTTTTCAGGGTTACATTCCATTAAACGGTGTAAAAGGCAATCCACACTGCGAACTGCACCTTGTGTGATCTTGCTGCAGAACGTGCTTTCAAAGATTGTGTCAGTGTTAAGAGAGAGTTTCATCTTTCCAGGGAAGTGAAGGGAACTCTCTAGACTTGGGACAATGCACACACACAGAGTGGAAGGTGTGTGGGGATTTTTGTTGGGTGCTTTGGGGGAAGTGGCTCACAGCAGGTGTGAGGATGGAGGCAGGGGAAGGCCTGTGTCTCATTTGATTAGTTTCACAGTGCAGCAGCTGTGGGATCTTGCTGTGCACGCAGTGTCCTGGGCATTTTGCCTGTTTTGTAACAATGACCATCCTCTTTGAAAATAATTCACTGACTGCAAAGAAGGTTCCAAGGCCTTGAATATAAAAAAGCTTAAAGTTGAAAAATGGGACTGAGGAAGTTCATGAACACTTTCTGCAGAGGACTGAGGGGACATTCAGCCAATATCACATTGCTGCCTGTGGGATCTTACTGTGCGACCAATATTCCAGCCTCAGTTTGCACATTAAAACAAGAAACACACACACACAGAAAACAATCTGCACGGAAAATCTGTACGGAACCAGTCGAAATCGCAGAGGTGCTTAATGAGTATTTTGCCTCGGTTTTCACAGAGGAGAAGGACATGGGTGGATGTACTGCGGGCTTGCGGTGGACTGAAATGATTGAGTATGTGGACTTTAACAAAGAGATTGTGCTGGAATCTTTGAATGGCATCAAGATAGATAAGTCGCCGGGTCCGGATGGGATGTACCCCAGGTTACTGTGGGAGGCGAGGGAAGAGCTTTGCGTCGTCGATGGAGATGGGAGAGGTACCGGAGGATTGGAGGATTGCGGATGTGGTTCCTATTTTCAAGAAGGGGAATAGGGATAGCCCAGAAAATTACCTACCGGTGAGTCTAGCCTCAGTGGTTGGTAAGCTGATGGAGAAGATCCTGAGGGACAAGATTTATGAGCATTTAGAATACTCAGCACGGCTTTGTCAAAGGCAAATCGTGCCTTACGAGCCTGGTGGAGTTCTTCAAAAATGTGACTAAACACATTGACGAAGGGAAAGCGGTAGATGTGGTTTATATGGATTTTAACAAGGCGTTCGATAAGGTCCCCCATGCAAGGCTTCTAGAAAAAGTGAGAGGGCATGGGATCCAAGGGGCTGCTGCCCTGTGGATCCAGAACTGGCTCGGCCAAAGGTGGCAGAGAGTGGATAGAGATGGGTCTTTTTCTAAATGGTGGTCAGTCACCAGTGGTGTGCCCCAGGGATCTGTTCTGGGACCCTTGCTGTTCGCCATTTTCATAAATGACCTGGATGAGGAAGTGGAGGGATGGGTTGGTAAGTTTGCCGACGACACAAAGGCTGGTGGGGTTGTGGATAGTCTGGAGGGATGTCAGAAGTTACAGAGAGATATAGATAGGATGCAAGACTGGGCGGAGAATTGGCAGATGGACGCCAACCCAGATAAATGCGTAGTGGTCCATTTTGGCAGGTCAAATGGGATGAAGGAGTACAATATTAAGGGAAAGACACTTCGTACTGTAGAGGGTCGGAAGGAGCTTGGGGTCCGTGTCCAAAGGACTCTAAAATCGGCCCCGCAGGTGGAGGAGGTGGTTAAGAAGGCGTATGGTCTGCTGGCCTTTATCAATCGAGGGATTGGGTTTAGGAGTCCGGGGATAATGATGCAGCTTTGGAAGACCCTCGACAGACCCCACTTGGAGTACTGTGCTCAGTTCTGGTCGCCTCATTACAGGAAGATTGTGGAAAAGATTGAAAGGGTGCAGAGGAGATTTACAAGGATGTTGAAATGGATTGAGTGGCATGCCTTATGAGGATAGGCTGAGGGAGCTCGTTCTTTGCTCCTTGGAGAGATGTAGGATGAGAGGAGACCTAATCGAGGTATATAAGATGTTGAGAGACATAGATCGGGTGGACTCTCAGAGGCTTTTTCCCAGGGGGAAATGGCTGCTATGAGAGGACACAGGTTTAAGGTGCTGGGGGGTAGGTACAGGGGAAATGTTCGGGGGAACTTTTTCACTCAGAGGGTGATGGGCGAGTGGAATCGGCTGCCATCAGTGGTAGTGAAAGCAAACTCAGTAGGTTATTTTAAGAGACTCCTGGATGAGTACATGGGACTTAATACGATGGAGGGTTATAGGTAGACCTAAAGGTAGGGATATGTTCGGCACAACTTGTGGGGCCGAAGGGCTGTATTTTTTCTGTGTTTCTATGTTTCTAATTATCGGAAACTCTGAACTGAATTTTGAAACTGCCTCTGTGCTTTGGATCTTCCTGTGCACAAGTTGAATCAGAAATCTCTAATTTAACAGCCGTGAGGTCAGATTAACAATTAATCTCATCACTGTAAATAATTCTTGATGGCCTGGAATGAAAGTTCTTTAACTAGAAGCGGGTGTAATTGTGGAATAAAAAATGTGTCTGAGGCAGAGAGATAAATGTGAGGGTGAAATGAAATGCACAGGGTTCTATTTGAATACAGTTTGCTGTGGTGGTGATTGTCGGAGCTCTCGCTCTATGTCTGGTGTTGGGAAGCTGAGTTTGTGAAGCTGAACATTTGCAGCAAAGGCCAAGCATCAGCATCGCCATGGTAACAGGCTTTGCAGGTTTTTCAATTTTGAGTTCAGCCTATCAGTTCAAAGAAGACACTCAGCTATCAGGAAGCTATCAAATGTTAATTTATTGTTGTTGACAAGGTCAGATCAATCCTGGTGCAGGAAAATTCAGAGGTCATCACAGTATAAAAACAGGGGATCAACTGCCTGCCTGCAGTTCAACTGAAGGGCTGCCACCTCTCAAAGCCCAGAGAGGGAAAGAGCAGCTCTCTCCAGCTTTGATTATCACTGAATAGACCTCTCCATCTATCGATCTGAATCAGAATTAACTCGCAGGCAGCGGAATGGAAAGACGAATGCCAAAGGTTTTCCTAAATTATGTTCTTTTTTTTCTGTTAATGAATGTCCTTGTATTTATTTGAACAGCATTCCAGGAGAATCTTACTTTAATCACAATGCTACTTCTTTATCTAAAGTTCCCTGCTGGTTAAATAATTAAATTGTTAATTGTTCACTTAAATTGAGTGTCAGATATTTCTGTTAGTTAACCACTAAATGTTAATGAAGAACAGTTCACACCTTCCCACACACCTTTCTCACATCACAAAGCAAGGTATTCCTCTTCGGGGAATTCGGCGTGGCTTGTTAAAAGGGCATCAACCTCTGTCTCATGACACTGTCTCTCTATCTGTGTCTCTGTCTCTCCATTCTGTGGTTTGTGAGAGAGGGAGTGAGAGAGTTGGGGGACAGGCTGAGGAAAGGCTGATGTTACAGAATGTGGGAGTGAGAGAGAAACGGGAGGATCAGGTTAAACAGGGGGAGAGATAGCTGAACATTGTGGAGTTAGGGTGGAGGGAAAATGTCACAGGATTCGGGGGTAGAGGGTTTCCTGAGAGCAGTAACTGCTGATGTCCCTGTCACATCTTTCCAGAAGGTGTGATGTTCAAACACTCCAGTCCTGAGTCAGTCTGTTTTGAAATGTATCCTGAGGAAATGAACAGTTTCTTCCCAGTTGAGGTTTGAGCCACTTGCCTCCTGGGCTGGGCGGTGTGGAAACATTGCTGCGCATGGGATCCTGCTGTGCATCAATGACTTGCAGCATATACAGAACTGCAAATGGTAACCACACAACTTAAAAGGGAAATTTGGGAGGGGGGGGTGGGATAAAAATCAAACCCCTGGCCTTGGTAAAGAATTATGCTCAATCCCTGTGTCCTGTTTGTGTTTTTAGACAGGGTGGTGCGATTTGGAGGAATTATCATTTTTTATGAGGGAGTGGGTAGGGCAGGGGGTTCAATATCTCGGCCTCTGTCATCACAACGTTCCCTCTCTCTCTCCAACCATTTGCTTCAATGTTGCATCTTGTAGTTCATGTAAAATAAAATCCCATTGTGATTTGCTGTTTTTTTATTGTTGTGGGGTGTATGAGGGGTGTGCGGATGGGACAGATGATGGGGAACAGTGGTTCTCTTTTCCCCTCTCGCCCTTTCCCTCCATGTGTGGGATGTTTTGGGGCTGGAAAGGACAGTTCTGTTTCACTGGGGTGGGGAGAATCCTGTTCTTTGTCCCCAAGGTTTATTGCATCCTCTGTGAGTAGGCCTGAATTCAAGGCCTAATCTCAGGGCCCTCAGGATGCCTTTTCCATTCACTTCATTCCATACAGTTACTGTGTTTAATTTTATGAGATCAATCATTAAATAAAACTCAGCAGCCGCATCAATTAATTCCACTCAGGATGCAATTGTCGGTTTTCAAACTCTCCCACCCAACGTTCTTGTTAGATTGTGTTATCAGTGAGGGAGAGAGAGAAAAAGAGGAAGGTATAAGAGAGAGAGAGAAGCCCACAAGGAAGGGAGCGGTGAGAAGATAAATTGTCGGGGGGAGGGGTGGGGGTGAGGGAGGGTGGGTGGGGGGAGAGAGGACGTGTTTAGGGGGTCCTCCACTGTTTCATTCCAGCCGAGCCCCCCAGTCATTGAAACATATAAACGAGAAGCATGAGTCGGAGCCTGCGCCGCCATTCAATTTTATTGTGGCTGATCATCAAATTTAATAACTTGATTCACCCTTACCCCATATCCTTTTATCCCTTTAGCCCCGAGAGCTATATCTAATTTATTTTTGAAGTCACAGAACGCCTGTGACTTCACCACATTCATCACCCTCTGACTGAAGAAATTTCTCCTCCCCTCAGTTCTAAAAAGGTTTTCCCTTATCATCAAACGAAGACAGCGAGTTGTGGACTCCCCCACCATTGGTAACTTTCTTTCTGAATCGACCCGTTCGAATCCTGTTTGAATTTTATAAGTTTCTATGAGATTCCCTCTCACTATTCTGAATGCATTTGCCTTAACAACATTCGGTGGTAGTGAATTCCACACATTCACCACCCTCTGGCTGAATAAATTTCTCCCCACCTCAGCTCCAAAAGGTTTGTCCCTAATCCCAAAACTATGACCCCTAGTTCTCGACTCCCCCACCATTGGGAACATTCTTTCTGAATCGATCCTGCCTCATTCTGTTAGAAATTAATACGTTTCTATGAGGTCCCCTCTCACTCTACAAATTTCCATTGAATATAATCCTAACCAATCTAATCGCTCCTCATACGACAAATCTGCCATCCCAGGAATCAGCCTGGTAAACCGTCGCTGTACTTCCTCTATAGCAAGGACATCCTTCCTCAGATAAGGACACCAAAACTGTACAAAACTCTCCAGGTGCGGCCTCACCAATCTTTTATAAATTGCAGCAAATCATCCCTATCCCTAAATAGGAATCATCTCGCGATAAAAGCTTACAGACCATTTAGCTCCATTCCTGCCTGCTGTACCTGCCTGGTTCCGTGCAGTGAATGATGCACGAGGAGACCAAGGTTTTGATGAGAATCCACCTCCCTCAATTTACACCCGTTCAATAATAACTTGTCTTCCTAATATTCCTACCAGAGTCGATATCCTCACAGTGATCCACATTAAACTGCATCTGCCATGCGTATGACCACACCCTCAGACTGTCCAAATCACGCTGAATATTCTCTGCACCATCCTTACAGCTCAACCTCCCACCCTGCTTTGTACCATCTGCAAATTTGGAGATGATGCATTCAGTAACCCTTCTGAAATTAACCACATCCACTGGTTCCCTTCGGTAAACCAAACTAGTTCCACCCTCAAACAAGTCCAAGAGATTCCCATCATGATTTCCCTTTTGCAAATCCATGCTGACTTTGTCTGATTAAGGCGCTGCCTTCCAAATGCCAAGATATGAAATAGTTGAAATTTGACTCTTGCAACTTCCCCAGCACCGACGTTAGGCTCACTGGTCTATAGTTCACTGTTTTCTCTCTACAGTCCTGTCTGAATACCGGGCTTGCATTAGCTACCCTCCAGTCTGTAGGAACCAGCCCAGAGTCCAATAAAATTGGAAAATAACTACCATTGGATCTGCGATTCCCAGGAAGAGACAGAGACTTGGTTGAAAGAGGGACAGGACTGGCAGCTGAAAATTCCGGGGTACAAGTGTTTTCGGCGAGACAGAGAAGGGGCCAAAAGAGGTGGGGGAGTAGCAGTATTAGTTGGAGAGCATATTACAGCGGTGCAGAGGGAGGACAATTCAGAGGGGTCGTGTAACGAGTCACTCTGGGTGGAGCTTAGAAACAGGAAGGGCGCAGTCACTATGTTGGGGCCCCCCAACAGCCCGAGGGAAGTGGAAGAACGGATATGTCAGGAGATACTGGATAGGTGCAGGAAAATTAGGGTTGTTGGAGTGGGAGACTTCAATTTCCCTGGTATAGACTGGAAATCGCTGAGAGCAGGGACTCTGAATGGGGAGGAATTTGTAAAATGCGTACAGGAGGGTTCTTTGGAACAATATGTAGATAGCCCGACTAGAGAGGGGGCTATACTGGACCTCGTACTGGGGAATGAGCCCGGTCAGGTCTTCAAAGTTTCGGTAGGGGAACATGTGGAAAATAGTGACCACAATTCTGTTAGCTTTAGGATAGTGATGGAAAAGGATGAGTGGTGTCCCAAGGGTAAGGTGTTGGATTGCGGGAAGGCTAACTTTAGTGGGAATAGGCAGAAATTGGCAGCTCTTGATTGGGAGAGGCTGTGTGAGGGTAAATCCACATCTGGCATGTGGGAGTCTTTTAAGGAACAGTTGTTCGGGCTACAGAACAGGCATGTGCCTGTTAAAAAGAAGGGTAGGATTCGAGGACCGTGGATAACCAGGGAAATTGAAGGACTGGTCAAAAAGAAAAGAGAGGCGTATGGTAGGTCCAGGCAGCTAAAAACGGAGGGAGCTCTGGAGGAGTACAAAGTAAGTAGGAAAGAATTCAAACGGGGAATTGGAAGAGCAAAAAGGGGTCACGAAATGTTCTTGGCAGACAGGATTAAGGAGAATCCCAAGGCATTTTATTCATACGTTAGGAACAAAAGAATTGTCAGGGAAAAAATCGGACCTCTAAGGGACAAAAGTGGGGAATTATGCTTGGAGCCCAAAGAAGTACGGGAGATCCTAAATGAATACTTTGCGTCGGTATTCACAAAAGAGAGGGATGTGTTGACTGGGAGTGTCTCGGAGGGCAGTGTTGACCCGTTGGAGAAAATCTCCATTACAAAGGAGGAAGTGTTAGGTTTGTTAGAGAATTTAAAGACTGACAAATCCCCAGGACCTGATGGAATCTATCCAAGGCTGCTCAGGGAGACGAGAGATTAAATCGCTGGGCCTCTGACGCAAATCTTTGCCTCGTCACTGGACGCAGGTGAGGTCCCAGAGGATTGGAGGATAGCTAATGTGGTCCCGTGATTTAAGAAGGGTAGGAAGGATAACCCGGGTAATTATAGGCCGGTGAGCTTGAGGTCCGTGGTGGGGAAGTTGTTGGAGAAGATTCTTAGAGATAGGATGTATGCGCATTTAGAAAGGAATAGACTCATTAACGATAGTCAGCATGGTTTTGTGAGAGGGAGGTCATGCCTCATTAACCTGGTGGAGTTTTTTGAAGAAGTGACCAAAATGGTTGACGAGGGAAGGGCCGTGGATGTCGTCTATATGGACTTTAGTAAAGCGTTTGACAAAGTCCCTCATGGTAGGCTGGTGAAAAAGGTTGGATCTCATGGGATAAAGAGGCAGTTGGCTAGATGGGTGGAGAACTGGCTTGATCACAGAAGACAGAGGGTGGTAGTGGAAGGGTCTTTTTCCGGCTGGAGGCCTGTGACTAGTGGTGTTCCGCAGGGCTCTGTTTTGGGACCTCTGCTGTTTGTGATTAATATAAATGATCTGGAAGAAGGTGTAACTGGGGTGATCAGTAAGGTTGCGGACGACACAAAATTGGCTGGACTTGCAGATAGTGAGGAGCATTGTCAGAAGCTACAGAAGGATATAGATAGGCTGGAAATTTGGGCAAAGAAATGGCAGATGGAGTTCAATCCTGATGAATGCGAATTGATGCATTTTGGTAGAAATAATGTAGGGAGGAGATATACGAGAAATGGCAGAACCATAAAGGGTGTAGATACGCAGAGGGACCTGGGTGTGCAAGTCCACAGATCCTTGAAAGTGACGTCACAGGTGGAGAAGGTGGTGAAGAAGGCATATGGCATGCTTGCCTTTATAGGATGGGGCATAGAGTATAAAAGTTGGGGTCTGATGTTGCAGATGTATAGAACGTTGGTTCGGCCGCATCTGGAATACTGCGTCCAGTTCTGGTCGCCACACTACCAGAAGGACATGGAGGCTTTGGAGAGAGTACAGATGAGGTTTACCAGGATGTTACCTGGTATGGAGGGGCTTAGTTATGAGGAGAGATTGGGTAAACTGGGGTTGTTCTTCCTGGAAAGACGTAGGATGAGGGGAGACTTAATAGAGGTGTATAGAATTATGAAAGGCATAGATAGGGTGAACGGTGATAAACTTTTCCCCAGGTCGGCGGTAACGTTCACGAGGGGTCATAGGTTCAAGGTGAAGGGGGGGAGGTTTAACACAGATATCAGAAGGACATGTTTTACACAGAGGGTGCTGGGGGCCTGGAATGCGCTGCCAGGCAAGGTGGTGGAGGCGGGGACACTGGGAACGTTTAAGACTTATCCAGACAGCCATATGAACGGAGTGGGAATGGAGGGATACAAAAGAATGGTCTAGTTTGGACCAGGGAGCGGTGCAGGCTTGGAGGGCGGAAGGGCCTGTTCCTGTGCTGTATTGTTCTTTGTTCTTTGTTTGTTCTAAAACTTCCTTAAGTACTCTGGGATGAAGGTTATCAGGACCTGGAGATTGATCCACCTTCAATCCCATCATTTTCCCCAAAACCATTTCTCTACAAATTCAAATTTCCTTCAGCTTCTCTCAAAAATTTATTACTGAAGAATAACTTTTGGCACATTATTCACATCTTCCTTCCTGAAGATCAAAGCAATCTTCAATTTAATTCATCAGCTATTACTTTGTTCCCCGTTAGGGGATCGCACATTTCTGACTGCAAAGGTCCTAGTTTGTCAATCTGTTTCTCTTTTCATACCAATAGATATTTTTTGAAGTCAGTTGTTATGTTCCACGGTAGATTACTTTCATACTCTATTTTTCTTTCCTTATCAATCCCTTGCTCCTCCCAAAAGATTGGATTTGTAAACAGTGATTGTGTTACTGAGGGTGAATCTGTGATGATGTGTTTTAGCTTTTCACCAATTCACACCTACAATTGTGTTTTAAATCTGGCTGCTCCCACATTGCAGTGTGATTATGGGATCTTGCTGTGCAGGATGACCAGCGGGATTTCCGAAATGACACAGGGACATTTTATTTTCCTCAGAAACCCTCTAACCCTCCTGCTGATTGCCTTAGTCTACACACCTTGGACATTGACCCCTCTGCTCGGGGAAGAAGTTTCTTCTTAACACTCCTATCTTTGTTCATAATTTTGAACACCTCAATGATGTCCACGCTTCGCCGTCACTGTTCTGTGGAAAGCAACCCCAGCCTAAACAGCCTGTCTTAACAACATAAGAACATAAGAAATAGGAGCAGGAGTAGGCCATCTGGCCCTTCGAGCCTGCCCCGCCATTCAACAAGATCATGGCTGATCTGAAGCGAATCAGTTCCACTTACCCGCCTGCTCCCCATATCCCCTAATTCCCTTATCGATCAGAAAACTATCTCACCGTGATTTAAACATATTCAACGAGGAAGCCTCCACCACTTCAATGGGCAGAGAATTCCAGAGATTCACTACCCTCTGAGAGAAGAAGTTCCCCCTCAACTCTGTTCTGAACCGGCCCCCCCTTATTTTGAGGCTGTGCCCTCTAGTTCTGGTTTCCCTTCTAAGTGGAAAGAATCTCTCCACCTCTACCCTATCCAGCCCCTTCATTATCTTATATGTCTCTATAAGATCACCCCTCATCCTTCTAAACTCCAACGAGTACAGACCCAATCTGTTCAATCTCTCCTCATAAGCTACACCCCTCATCTCCGGTATCAACCTGGTGAACCTTCTCTGCACTCCTTCCAAGGCGAATATATCCTTTCGCAAATAAGTGGACCAAAACTGCACACAGTACTCCAGTTGCGGCCTCACCAGTGCCTTGTACAGTTGCAGCAAGACCTCCCTGCTTTTATATTCTATCCCCCTCGCGATAAAGGCCAACATTCCATTCGCCTTCTTGATCACCTGCTGCACCTGCAGACTGAGTTTTTGCGATTCGTGCACAAGGACCCCCAGGTCCCTCTGCACAGTCGCACGATGTAATTTTTCTCCATTTAAATAACATTCAAATTTACTATTATTTCTTCCAAAGTGGATAACCTCACATTTGCTAACGTTATATTCCATCTGCCAGATCCTCGCCCACTCGCTCAGCCTATCCAAATCTCTCTGCAGACTTTCCGTGTCCTCCACGCAATTCGCTTTCCCACTCACCTTCGTGTCATCAGCAAACTTGAATACCCTACATTCAGTCCCCTCCTCCAGATCATCTATGTAAATTGTAAACAGTCTTCACTGCAGAAACACTGCTGCCCGGGCAACATCCTGGTGAATCTCCTTTGCGTTCCTTCCAGAGCAATCACATCCTCCATCTAGTGAGGCCCCCAGAACTCCTCACAGTCCTCGAGCTGAAGACAAATGAGTGTTTCATACATCTCCATCATCACCTCCCTGCTCCTATCTTCTCTACATCAGCTGATAAAGAAAATTTTCATGTCTGTCTTCTTTAGCAGCTGATCATCAGAAGTTACCCACTGGAATGGAAAACAATAGAAGGTTTATGTTTTTTCTTGAGTTTAAACAGAAATTAAATTTTTAAAAATCCAAAGAAAAGTTGTCCAGTCACAACCTCAACATAAAAAAAGAAATGAACTGTCTTCAAAAGAGTAAAAAATTATGTCAAGTAACAGAGGCTGTGAGAAAGAGCATTCAGCACATGTTCCAAAATTAAGATCATCTTGACAGATTTCATTGAATAATTTTCCCAATTATCAGGAATGATCTGGTCGATGTCCGACACATGGCGTTTCTAGATACCTTCAGTAAGTTAACAGACTTCAGTAAACTCAGAGCAAGTGGAGTTAGAGGACCAGCAGCAGAATGACTAGAAGCTGGTTACAAAGACACAACACAGGCAGTGGGAGTTAAAGGGATTTACTCTGACTGCTGGAAGGTGGGAAGTGGTTTTCCACAAGGACCAGCGCTGGGATCACTATCCTTCACCATTTACATCAACAATATGGAATAGGGAAGCAAAATTATAGTCCCAAAATTTACCAACCAATCCAAACTGAGAATGAGAATGAGCAGAGTGGAAGAATACAACTCAACACAATAACACATTAATAATAAATTATAAACTTGCAAATTGGGTATTGGAATTGGAAATTAATTTCACCACAGCTCAGTGTCAGGTTCTTCATTCTGATCAGAACAATATGTTTCCCAATCACTCTGTAGAAATCAAGGATCTGAATGTTTTCGAGGAGTTCAGGGCTTCAGGTGATCAGATTCACAAATCGCTTTCAGAAGCAACATAGTTTAGAGAGAACCACAACAACCCAGAAAAACCCCATTGGAGTTCATTTATAGATCAATGGAAAAGTGAACAATTCACAAAATGTTTGACAATCACTGAATACTGCACGGTTTGGAATTGGTTTGTTTAAATATCAGGAAGTCGCTGAAACCTCTTTCTTTTCAATACAAAGCCGAGGTATGGAGAAATTTCACATCATCCACTGACCACCAAACAAAGCCAAACTCTTCCTGTTTTCAACATATTCCAAAAATAAAAGACTGAGGCAGCTCCACAGAATGGACATCTCACTCACCAAATTAAAATAGGATATATTTAACATTGAAACAACTTATTTCATTGCAATTCTTTTCCGAAACACAATACAATTCTACTTGGACAGATGGTGCCAGATATTAATGGAGACTTCGATCAGATATTCCACTCAGGTGAAAGAACCACAATCAGTACAATTTTACACTGACAAATATACCCTGCAATACTTGTTCACTGGTGTCAGGTATTCCACTCTGGTTAGTGACCCACACTCAAATTTCCCTTATATTCTTACTCCCACTGAACATTATTTCAGAGAGATCACCTTCACTGAGGTCCAATCTTACAATAGATAAGATTGAGTAGTTCACTCCTCAATACATTAACTTCATTGAGTAGTGAGCCCGTGAATAACATACAGAGGCTCATTGTCAGTTGATGAAAAGGATGAAAACCACAGAGAGACTTCAAGCCATTTGATTTAAGTAAATTACATCGTTGACGTGGTGTCTTTATAACAGTGACCACGAGATCAGCTTGGAGCATTTTCACTCAGAGTTTAGAATCAGAGAGCCGTTCACACACAGATTTACACAACCTCAATGGTTAGAGTCACTCACCGGGAACACCAATAATGGCGATGATTGGGTAGAATATTTTCTCAGCTTTCTCAACTGGATACAGCATCTTCAGTGTGAAGTGATGTGTCCCTTCGAGCTGCTGGCAGTCTCTCTGACTTTAACATCTGACGTTATATATTCCCAAAGCCTTTAATTTATACACTGTAAAGTCACCTTAGGGACATTGCGGCAGAAACCTGGTTTGAAGTTTTTTTAAAATATATGAACAAACAGATTACGACATTGAGTTCAGTGATGGAAAATATTTATTTTTAGTATTGACTTCTTTCCAAACACTGGATTCTGTTGATCACATTTATCAACTAATAACAAGTGGAAAGATGCTGTCCACTCAAACACCATCAGTCCCACCTCGAGATCTCAGATAGTTTCAGTGATATCTGTTACTGGACTGTGACATTTCAGTAATTGAGTCCCAATTGTTACCGTGTCTCTCTGTGTGATCTTTAACTGTGGACATTCTGTGATGTGATTTAAGTAGGTTAGAGTTTAGCATCAATTGCAAAATTCTGTTGATCAATAATTTGGAACTATTTAGTCTGCAAAGAAATTTGTTTTTATCCCGAAATCTACTGCAGCTTCTCAAACTGAGAAAATATTCAGAAGCAATGGGACATCTCAGAAAATTCAGGCCCTGCAGCAGATACAATCACATCACCTCTTTGAGCAGTAAAATAACAGATTTAACTGTGACCAGCAATGCACAGGCTCCAAATGACACTGGACCCACATCTGATACAGTGTTCAGAAACGTGCCCAGATGTGGAAGGAGAGAGATGGTCAGGAGAGAGAGGGACGGCTTGTGGGATGGGCTGAATCTAGAAAGGGTGCGAGGCTGGGAAAATGAATGGATAAGAGTGAGAGAGGAAGACTCTGAGCGAGTGAATGTGAAACAGAGGAAGACAGAAGGATAGATGGGGCGGGAGTGAGGGCGTGATGATGGGGGAAGCAGTTATTGTGAAAGGAATGGTGTTTATAACAGTAACTTAACTGAGAGAGAAGTCAGCTCCGCTGGCTATGAGGAGAGGTTGAATAAATCAGGATTGTTTTCACTGGAAAGACGAAGGCTGAGGGGAGACCTGATAGAGGTCTACAAAATTGTGGGAGGCAACAGACAGGATGGATAGTCAGAGGGTTTTCTCCGAGGGTGGAAGGTTCAGTTACAAGGAGGCACAGGTTCAAGATGGCAGGATGAAATATTAAGGGAGATGTGCGGGGGATGTTTTCCACACAGAGAGTGTCGGTGCCTGGAATGCGCTGACAGGGGAGGTGGTGGAATCAGGCACATTAGCAACATTTAAGAGGCATCTGGATTGATGCATTAATAGGAGGTAAGAGGGATACTGACCGACTCAGCGCAGCAGGTTTTATTTTAAAATAGGGCACCATGATCAGCACAGGTTTGGAGAGGGTCGAAGGGCCTATTCCTGTGCTGTCCATTTCTTTGCCCTTTGTTCTTTGAGCGTCTGCATCAGGAAAGACACAACTGGGGTAAGAGAGAGTGAGACAAATCAGACCACAAGACTGTGCTCCTGCGACAGGCTGACACACAAAGGCTAAAGCGGGATGATCCATTCAATAATGTCATGCAATGTTGGTCTGAGGAATCGAAAGATCTCCTACGTGACTGCTTAGAGTCAGTGGACTGGTCAGTATTTAAAAACTCCACGAACAACCTGAGCGAGTACGCCACGACAGTAACTGACATCATTAGGAAGTGTGTAGGAGACTCTGTGCCCAAGCAGATATTGTGTGTGTTTCCCAACCGGAAACCATGGATGATCAGGGATATCCACTGCTTTCTGAAGTCCAGGTCTGAGGCATTCAAGTGAGACGACCCTGACCTCTACAAGACAGCCAGATATGATCTAAACAGATCCATCAAAGATGCAAAAAACCAGTACCAGACCAACCTAGTGCCCCATGATAGCCAGACGGACCCCCACCGGGTATGCCAAGGTCTGCAAGACATAGCAGGCTACAAGATGAAGGTGTGTAAAATCGCTGGCTTCACCAAACCCATTTCTAATCAGTTCAATGCACACTATGTCCGTGTTGAGCATGAGGTCAGCATGAGCATGCCCTCCACCCCAGAAGCCTCGGATGCAGCTGTATCTGAGCTCACAATTGCAGATGTCAGAACAGCCGACTCGAAAGTCAACCCATGGACAGCGACTGGCCCGGATGAGGTACACGGACGAACACTCACACACTGCGCGGATCAGCTGGCGGGGGTATTTACAATCATCTTCAGCTTTCTTTACAACAATCTGAGTTCCCTATCTGCTTCAAGAAGACGACCATCATCCCAGTACCAAAGAAAAACCAAGCAGCGTGCCTTAATGGTGACGTTCTGCTGGCTCTGACATCCATCCATCGAAGTGGAAAGGGTCGAGAGCTTCATGTTTTTAGAAACTACAAAAGGTCATGAATGTAGCCCAATCCATCACTCAAACCAGCCACCCATCCATTGACTCTGTCTACACTTCCCGCTACCTCGGCAAAGCAGCCACCAGAATTCAGGGCCCCACGGACCCCGGACATTCTCTCTTCCACCTTCTTCATCAGGAAAAATATACAAAAGTCTGATCTCACGTACCAACCGACACAAGAACAGCTTCTTCCCAGCTGCCATCAGACCTTTGAATGGACTTAACTTGCATCAAGTTGATCTTTCTAGGCACCCTAGCTATGACTGTAACACTACATTCTGCACTCTTACGTTTCCTTAGAACATAGAACATAGAAAAGCGACAGCAATAACAGGCCCTTCGGCCCACAAGTTGCGCCGAACAATTTCCTTACCTTCGAGGCTCATCGATAACCCTCTATCTTACTAACCTCCATGAACCTATCCAAAAGTCTCTTAAAAGAATCAATCGAATCCGCTTCCACCACCACTGACGGCAGTCGATTCCACACACACACCACCCTCTGAGTGAAAAACTTACCCCTAACATCTCCTCTGTACCTAATGCACAGCACCCTAAACCTGTGGCCTCTCGTGACAACCATTTCAGCCCTGAGTAAAAGCCTCTGAGAATCCACTCTGTCAATAACTCTCAACATCTTATACACTTCTATCTGGTCACCTCTCATCCTTCGCCTCTCCAAGGAGAATAGACCTAGCTCTCTCAAGCTATCCTCAAAAGGCAGACCACTTAATCCCAGCAACATCCTCGTAAATCTCCTCTGCACCCGTTCTCTGGCTTCCACATCCTTTCTGTAATGAGGTGACCAGAACTGGGCACAGTACTCCAGGTGGGGTCTGACCAGGATCCTATACAGCTGCAGCATTATCTCCCGATTTTTGAACTCAATTCCTCTATTGATGAAGGCCAGTATTCCATACGCCTTCTTAACCACAGCCTCGACCTGCGAAGCTGCTTTGAGCATCCTATGAACCCGGACCCCAAGATCCCTCTGTTCTTCCACTCTGCCAAGCGTCTTACCCTCAATTTTATATTCTTCCATCCTATTCGACCTGCCAAAATGAACAATCATACACTTATCTGGGTTGAAGTCCATCTGCCACTTCTCCACCCACTCTTGCATCTTATCTAAGTCTCGTTGCAACTGCTGACATCCCTCTACACTATCCACAACACCTCCAAATTTTGTGTCATCAGCAAACTTGCCAACCCATCCTTCCACTTCCTCATCCAGGTCATTTATAAAAATCACAAAGAGCAAGGGTCCCAGAAC